>NC_007257.2:600000-714651 GCF_000002725.2 Leishmania major strain Friedlin | reverse complement strand
AAACCCTAACCCTAACCCTAACCCTAACCCTAACCCTAACCCTAACCCTAACCCTAACCCTAACCAGTACAGTAGCACACCCGTACACCAGTACAGTAGTACACCGTCACGCACCCGTCCAGGTGGAGAGGGTGTCGCTGTGCAAGGAATCAGTGGAGATATAAACCCTAACCCTAACCCTAACCCTAACCCTAACCCTAACCCTAACCCTAACCCTAACCCTAACCCTAACCCTAACCCTAACCCTAACCGCGAAATGGCAGAGCGGGCCACAGGCAGCGCCGCGCCGATGCAAAGACCTTCAAATACGGAGAAATTCAGCAGCCGTCGAAAGACCCATAAGATGGAGAGTGACTAGCGCGGTGGTGCGGTGGGGGTTTCTCTTTACGCTCAACTCGGTCACAGAGGCAAGGCACACAAGCAAACAACAGGGCCAGCCAAGCATTTGCACAGGGGTGTGGGAAATCGCGCAGGCACAGCCATGAGGGAACCGAAGCCCACGACGACAAGCAAATCGGCGAGGAAGATTTCGGAGCAGCGCAGGTGGCACAAAAACGAGTCACATCCCCTATTCCCGTGTCCCGAGCCGGCTTTCGTCAGTTACCAGGCATGTGGAGAGCATCTGTGGTGCAGAGCCGGCACCAGACAACACACTCATAGGAGCAGTGAATACCAGCTTGCCGGGTGCCGCAGGCGGTGTGAGCGATGGGGAGGAGCGGCAGGCGGGGTACTTCCTTGAGTCCATGGCAGCACGAGCATCCCGACCTCTGCTGACTCCTTGCACCGTTCACAGGAATGGCTGTTTAAAGCAGAGGGAACCATGAACAAGCACGTGCTGCCGCACAATGAGGTCATAGCTTGTCGTTTCTAAACTACACAGGGAGGAAAACTATAGATACTCGGCGACGGAAGCCATGCAGTGCAGGTTCGACGCGCAGAATCGCAGCATTGTATGCAAGAACGTAGCGTTAAGAAAGGTGTGCTTTGAGCGTTGTGGGATTTTCGAGTCTCGCGTGGTAAACCGGGCTCAGCATGTGGTCGGACGCCCTTATAGCCAGAAACAGGTGAGGGCAGGGGCTCTGGCAGGGGTGAAGGTACCACAATCGCATCGAAGCACAATGTGGGAGTCCAGCTGCGTCTTGCCTTTCCCTGTCACTTTCTGATGCAGGACTTCAAAGTACGCACACGTGCTCTGTGCGGAACTGAGTGTGGGTGATCTCCTGTCATCTGGTAAGCTTAGCATCCCCACTTTTTGGTGTGGGACGGCTTCTAGAAAGTAGCTGTTGCCGTAGCATGTCGTATGGCGTATCGCTACTGAGGGGGGGGCTGGCATTTGAAACTGAAGACCGGGTTGATGATTCATGCAGTTGGCGTCGGCACTCCTGACATGGCCCATTTCGTAAGTTCTGTAGCAGTGTATCCGTGCTCCAGGTAGGAGTGATTAGAGGCAAACTGAAGTGAAAGGCGCACGCGACGGGCTTGCAGCGCCAGCACTTGTGCGGAAAGAAGTGTCTGTATGTCATACTCCACTCTTTTGGGCCTATGTCGACCGGCATGAGGAAAAAGGAGTCTGTAGCAACAACAAGGCTGTTCTCTAGTGTGCCTTGTTTGACGTATTCATCTTCGCAGCAGGCCGAGTCTCGTCTCCATTTCTTTACAGACAGCGCGGTAGCTGCACGGAAGGGGGGAAGCAGTCTTCGATCGCTACATCTATGGGTGCATTACTGGCATAGAGCATCGTGGACTCTCGTGACGTGATGTCTGATTGTACCGCACAATCAGTCGACAGCATGCAAAGTAGCTGCGCAAAGCGAGAGAGACGTCGCCCGCAGCTCTCCGGGAAACACTACGGTGAGCTGTGGAGGGAAAGGAAAAGGAGGTCAAAAATAAGGATACAAAGAATGGAAGACATGGGGGCGTAGTAGGGAAAGGAGCGCGCACAGAGGCAAGCGATAAGCCTCTTTGACACGAAGCAGTGCGGAACAAGGCAAAGTGAAAAACGAGCAGAGAGATACGCGTGACTCGGATAGGCAAGAGTTGGGAGAAGCGCGTGTTCGCAACGATGTGATGAGAAGAAAGGAATGAAGAGGAGAAAAATGAGCAAGAACTGTGCAGCGAAACCAGCTGGTGTGGTCAAAAAAGGATGAGGCAGGACAACACCGCACAGCTCGCAACCGAGGAGGTGCTGGTGCGGGCTTTCTCTAGCATTAGGTTGTCCATCTATTCCACAGGTGGAAAAGGAACTCAGCTAATTACGGCTCGACGCTCATGTGCGAAGGGAGAGGTGGTGTTCCGCACCCCTACCAGCAATCTCGGAATGAATACGGCACGGGGTACAGATCACCAGGTGCAGCGTACCGAATAAGAATCTTCATTTTCGTGGCTGCATGGAACTGGCGCGGGCGGGGTCATAAGCAAGCAACACAACCAGTGCAATGTGGTGTGCGAGGAGAGACAGAACGCTGCTTCTCCCTAGCAGCACAGGGAGCCAGCGGAGGTAGACACCCTAGACAGAGTGGTGAGGAAACCGATAGGGTGCCTGCACGTCTACCAAGATAGCGACGACCGTCAGCAGTACTTGCGACACAGCAGAGCGATCTCGTCCCGAAACGTAGTACTTTGGATCTTTTTGCAGGTCGTGCTGAACGGGTTCATGAAGTACCGTACACATAGCTGATACGCCTCGCTAAAAAAGGTGGATAGCGAGTCCTTCGGCTCAGAATCCTGCATGAGTAGAAGACGAACAGGAGCAAGGCCCACGTATGCGGAGATGCAGTACGAGTCCCCGTAGGGACGATCCACTCTGCTGAGAAGAAAATCGCCTCTGGTCCACATCACCTCGTCAATCACATCTAATGCGGAGTAGAGGGAGAAGTGATGCGCCAATTCGTTATCACTGCTGCCACTAGTGTCAGTGCCGCTGCCCCCGTACGCGAAGAGGCAGGCGTCACTGGGTCCCACAACGAGGAATTGCGTAAACGGCATTGGTAGCGCACCGTCAAAGGAGGAAAACAGAGCGAGAGATGTGAGTGCGCACAGAAACACAGGGAGTGGTCAACGCTGTTGCTCTTCAAGAACGCCGCCGACACAACATAGCACAAGCAAGCGAGCAACAAAGTTCATCGTGGAGTCGAGACAGTGAAATGTACGGCGGGCAAGAGAAAACGGTGTTTGAGGAACACAGGTAAAGGCTACGACAGTGATAGCGCTCAGCTGCACTCATGGGGCAGGCAATTATAGTGGATAGAGGGGGTGAGAGATGATACGCACCAGGGCAACGCAACAAAAGAAGAGATACTAACGCCACGTGCAGACCAGGACAGTTATAAAGCGCTCACAGCACACGGAATTGCGTGAACCTCGCTCGTGCAGTTTTTCGAAACTGATTTGCAGTTGCCTCGAGTCGCGTAAACGATCGCGCATTAATGCTTTTGTGTGCTTGTGCATGTGTACTTGTAGCTGTATCTCTGATAGAAGGGTAATTATGTCAGCGAATCGAAACGTAAGGGAACAGAATCAGCCCCACGAGTTGATGCATCGATGAGCACACGTAGCAGTGACAGACAAAGACATAGGCGTGCGCATCCAGGGATTTGTGCAGATGCTAGAGAGAAAAAAAGAGCTGCCAATTGCAGATTACAACCGTGAGAAGAGGGCCCCATCATCGAAGTAACCGCAAAGGGGATGAAAGACGGTAGTCACAGAGACACGATGGCGCAGAAAGATGAGGAAAAATAATCGCCGGCAGTGGGTTAGCCGGAGGGGGGTTGCGGATGCATTGCAAAACATGAAAGGGTCCTCTCACACTCCAATGGGTGCAGACGCACGGCAAGTTTTTTTTTTTCTTGGCTACTGGAACGGGACAAGAGGAGAGCAGCTGTCGTCTACAGTGCTCGATGAGCTCGTTTGCCCTCGTACTGAGTGTTGGGGCCCCTCACAAGATCTGCGAGGGGGAGCGGACGCGCAGGCACCCAAATAGCGCCTGTGCCACCGCGCACAATCTCCTGCGCCGCACGATCTCGGGCATCCTTTAGTTGGTCATGCACGATGGCCACAGAGCGGCGGAAGTCGGCCAGCGTCGTCTGCATTTGGTTGATGTCCTTCTCGTAGTCGAGCAAGAAGCGACCGAGGGCGTCAAGTTCGAATCCCTTGTATCGAGTCCTAGAGCGGTTTGTCCGGCTGCCAGCCGTCAGAGTGCTCTCTGTACCTTGGAAGTCTGACAAGTGCAGATCAGCCACCTCCTCGTCATCAGAGAACTCAAGTGCCCCAGAGACCCACAAAAGCGCTTTCTGTTTGAGAAACTGCTTGTGCTCTGCCCGCTCAATGGCACCACGGGCGAGAATGTAGTCGCTGAGGATATTGTCGCGCTCAGACTCCTCAGCTATCATCAGCTGCTGCAGCGCCACATCAACTGGGTCATCATAGTGTGTCATAGGGACCGCACGGTCGTACTGATCGCGCAAGCCTTGCCGCTGCAAGTACTCATCCCCCACAATAGTGCGTCTGCCCGTAAACTCTTCCGCGAGAATATGGCTCACACCCTGCTTGAGGATATCACGGCGCCGATTCTCCAAACGCCTCTGCAGCTTCTTTCGCAAGAGACGGCCCCGACCAGCTCTCTGTAGAAGGGCAACTGACTGTTCAGACGAGAGGGCAATGTCTAACGAATTCTCTTCCATCGGCAGCAATGCCTCGGTAGCTTCGAGTTTCGCGTGTGCCTTGTGGGACTCCGTCGCCCCCGGGTACTTTGATGCCACGCTCTCCCGTAACAGCTGATACTCGCCTTTCAGGGACTCACGCGTGCCCTTTTCATCCAGCTCAACACCCTCACGGGTCAGCGTCTCGCTTTGGAGCAGAGAGCTCCGCCGTGCAGCTACTAATGAAAGCGCCTCTGTGTGTTTCTTCGCATCTTCAGCGAGAGCATCGCGCGTCCTCGTCTCCAACAACTCCAGCGCACTTCGTGACTCCGCTTCCTTTTCCACAGAAGACTCGATAAATGCACTCAGTCGCGAAAGCATCTTGCGCAGCACGACCCCGCGCTCACAACTCTCTCGCATAGCGAGCTGCACAGCCGACTGCTGCTCCATCGACAGGATTTCTTTACGTTGCAGGGCTTCCTCGGACATGAGAAAAGGCGCGGCTACACTGAAACGAGCTGCAGCCTCATCAGCTGCGACTTGGCCACGCACATCACCCTCCACTGACTCGCAGTCCGCAAGCGCCCGGTGTTGACGCAACCGCATCTGCTCGGCTGCCGCCTCACGATCGCGCAACGCAGCGTCAGCAAGTTCCAGCGCAGCAGCCTCCTCCACGGCGTGGATGGCACAGCGCCTAGCCTTCTCCTCGTTCTGCACGAACTCTACAGCCACTGAAGCCAGACGAGCATACGCCTCCAACTGCACAGCCTTTCGACCAGCTGCCTCCTCCGCTGAACAGTCTGCAAACGCCTTCTCAAACCGCGCCCGCGTGGCCTCGGATAATGCAGAGCGCTCCAAGAACAACGCGCTGCTCAGACTTGACAACCTCTCCTCTTCCAGGGAAATTATCCGATTTCGCTCAACCTCTTCACTTTCAAGCAAAGCATCGAAAACGATGACTCCCCGTCCGTCTCCCTCCGAAGCTCTCATTCTGCACCGACTGGTGTCTTCCTCCGCAATCACACCATCCAGAAGCTCACAAAAACCCTTCTCAGACAGCAGCACACCAACCCATCTACCGCGCTCCTTCATCGCGTTCTCCACAGCGCGCAGCGCGGCAGCGTTCTTCCTCGGATCGCACACCAGGTCCGCGTACTCCGCAGCAAGGCCCTGGAATGCCTCGTCCGCCCCAAGCGCTTCCACCCACCCCTCCTCCTCGTGCAGCCGTAGGAACGGGTAGCGCGACGCCAGCTCCTCCATCGCAGCAGCGCGCCGCAGTGCGGCAGCAACCGCGTCGCCGCGCTCCTTCATCCCGTTCTCCACAGCGCGCAGCGCGGCAGCGTTCTTCTCTGGATCGCACACCAGGTCCGCGTACTCCGCAGCAAGACGCTGGAACGCCTCGTCCGCCCCAAGCGCTTCCACCCACCCCTCCTCCTCGTGCAGCCGTAGGAACGGGTAGCGCGACGCCAGCTCCTCCATCGCAGCAGCGCGCCGCAGTGCGGCAGCAACCGCGTCGCCGCGCTCCTTCATCCCGTTCTCCACAGCGCGCAGCGCGGCAGCGTTCTTCTCTGGATCGCACACCAGGTCCGCGTACTCCGCAGCAAGACGCTGGAACGCCTCGTCCGCCCCAAGCGCTTCCACCCACCCCTCCTCCTCGTGCAGCCGTAGGAACGGGTAGCGCGACGCCAGCTCCTCCATCGCAGCAGCGCGCCGCAGTGCGGCAGCAACCGCGTCGCCGCGCTCGTTCATCCCGTTCTCCACAGCGCGCAGCGCGGCAGCGTTCTTCCTCGGATCGCACACCAGGTCCGCGTACTCCGCAGCAAGACGCTGGAACGCCTCGTCCGCCCCAAGCGCTTCCACCCACCCCTCCTCCTCGTGCAGCCGTAGGAACGGGTAGCGCGACGCCAGCTCCTCCATCGCAGCAGCGCGCCGCAGCGCGGCAGCAACCGCGTCGCCGCGCTCGTTCATCCCGTTCTCCACAGCGCGCAGCGCGGCAGCGTTTTTCCTCGGATCGCACACCAGGTCCGCGTACTCCGCAGCAAGACGCTGGAACGCCTCGTCCGCCCCAAGCGCTTCCACCCACCCCTCCTCCTCGTGCAGCCGTAGGAACGGGTAGCGCGACGCCAGCTCCTCCATCGCAGCAGCGCGCCGCAGTGCGGCAGCAACCGCGTCGCCGCGCTCGTTCATCGCGTTCTCCACAGCGCGCAGCGCGGCAGCGTTCTTCCTCGGATCGCACACCAGGTCCGCGTACTCCGCAGCAAGACGCTGGAACGCCTCGTCCGCCCCAAGCGCTTCCACCCACCCCTCCTCCTCGTGCAGCCGTAGGAACGGGTAGCGCGACGCCAGCTCCTCCATCGCAGCAGCGCGCCGCAGTGCGGCAGCAACCGCGTCGCCGCGCTCGTTCATCCCGTTCTCCACAGCGCGCAGCGCGGCAGCGTTCTTCTCTGGATCGCACACCAGGTCCGCGTACTCCGCAGCAAGGCCCTGGAACGCCTCGTCCGCCCCAAGCGCTTCCACCCACCCCTCCTCCTCGTGCAGCCGTAGGAACGGGTAGCGCGACGCCAGCTCCTCCATCGCAGCAGCGCGCCGCAGTGCGGCAGCAACCGCGTCGCCGCGCTCGTTCATCGCGTTCTCCACAGCGCGCAGCGCGGCAGCGTTCTTCCTCGGATCCCACACCAGGTCCGCGTACTCCGCAGCAAGACGCTGGAACGCCTCGTCCGCCCCAAGCGCTTCCACCCACCCCTCCTCCTCGTGCAGCCGTAGGAACGGGTAGCGCGACGCCAGCTCCTCCATCGCAGCAGCGCGCCGCAGTGCGGCAGCAACCGCGTCGCCGCGCTCGTTCATCGCGTTCTCCACAGCGCGCAGCGCGGCAGCGTTCTTCCTCGGATCCCACACCAGGTCCGCGTACTCCGCAGCAAGACGCTGGAACGCCTCGTCCGCCCCAAGCGCTTCCACCCACCCCTCCTCCTCGTGCAGCCGTAGGAACGGGTAGCGCGACGCCAGCTCCTCCATCGCAGCAGCGCGCCGCAGTGCGGCAGCAACCGCGTCGCCGCGCTCGTTCATCGCGTTCTCCACAGCGCGCAGCGCGGCAGCGTTCTTTCTCGGATCGCACACCAGGTCCGCGTACTCCGCAGCAAGGCCCTGGAACGCCTCGTCCGCCCCAAGCGCTTCCACCCACCCCTCCTCCTCGTGCAGCCGTAGGAACGGGTAGCGCGACGCCAGCTCCTCCATCGCAGCAGCGCGCCGCAGTGCGGCAGCAACCGCGTCGCCGCGCTCGTTCATCCCGTTCTCCACAGCGCGCAGCGCGGCAGCGTTCTTCTCTGGATCGCACACCAGGTCCGCGTACTCCGCAGCAAGGCCCTGGAACGCCTCGTCCGCCCCAAGCGCTTCCACCCACCCCTCCTCCTCGTGCAGCCGTAGGAACGGGTAGCGCGACGCCAGCTCCTCCATCGCAGCAGCGCGCCGCAGTGCGGCAGCAACCGCGTCGCCGCGCTCGTTCATCGCGTTCTCCACAGCGCGCAGCGCGGCAGCGTTCTTCCTCGGATCCCACACCAGGTCCGCGTACTCCGCAGCAAGACGCTGGAACGCCTCGTCCGCCCCAAGCGCTTCCACCCACCCCTCCTCCTCGTGCAGCCGTAGGAACGGGTAGCGCGACGCCAGCTCCTCCATCGCAGCAGCGCGCCGCAGCGCGGCAGCAACCGCGTCGCCGCGCTCGTTCATCCCGTTCTCCACAGCGCGCAGCGCGGCAGCGTTCTTCTCTGGATCGCACACCAGGTCCGCGTACTCCGCAGCAAGACGCTGGAACGCCTCGTCCGCCCCAAGCGCTTCCACCCACCCCTCCTCCTCGTGCAGCCGTAGGAACGGGTAGCGCGACGCCAGCTCCTCCATCGCAGCAGCGCGCCGCAGTGCGGCAGCAACCGCGTCGCCGCGCTCGTTCATCGCGTTCTCCACAGCGCGCAGCGCGGCAGCGTTCTTTCTCGGATCGCACACCAGGTCCGCGTACTCCGCAGCAAGGCCCTGGAACGCCTCGTCCGCCCCAAGCGCTTCCACCCACCCCTCCTCCTCGTGCAGCCGTAGGAACGGGTAGCGCGACGCCAGCTCCTCCATCGCAGCAGCGCGCCGCAGTGCGGCAGCAACCGCGTCGCCGCGCTCGTTCATCGCGTTCTCCACAGCGCGCAGCGCGGCAGCGTTCTTCCTCGGATCGCACACCAGGTCCGCGTACTCCGCAGCAAGACGCTGGAACGCCTCGTCCGCCCCAAGCGCTTCCACCCACCCCTCCTCCTCGTGCAGCCGTAGGAACGGGTAGCGCGACGCCAGCTCCTCCATCGCAGCAGCGCGCCGCAGTGCGGCAGCAACCGCGTCGCCGCGCTCGTTCATCGCGTTCTCCACAGCGCGCAGCGCGGCAGCGTTCTTCTCTGGATCGCACACCAGGTCCGCGTACTCCGCAGCAAGACGCTGGAACGCCTCGTCCGCCCCAAGCGCTTCCACCCACCCCTCCTCCTCGTGCAGCCGTAGGAACGGGTAGCGCGACGCCAGCTCCTCCATCGCAGCAGCGCGCCGCAGCGCGGCAGCAACCGCGTCGCCGCGCTCGTTCATCCCGTTCTCCACAGCGCGCAGCGCGGCAGCGTTCTTCTCTGGATCGCACACCAGGTCCGCGTACTCCGCAGCAAGGCCCTGGAACGCCTCGTCCGCCCCAAGCGCTTCCACCCACCCCTCCTCCTCGTGCAGCCGTAGGAACGGGTAGCGCGACGCCAGCTCCTCCATCGCAGCAGCGCGCCGCAGTGCGGCAGCAACCGCGTCGCCGCGCTCGTTCATCGCGTTCTCCACAGCGCGCAGCGCGGCAGCGTTCTTCTCTGGATCGCACACCAGGTCCGCGTACTCCGCAGCAAGGCCCTGGAACGCCTCGTCCGCCCCAAGCGCTTCCACCCACCCCTCCTCCTCGTGCAGCCGTAGGAACGGGTAGCGCGACGCCAGCTCCTCCATCGCAGCAGCGCGCCGCAGCGCGGCAGCAACCGCGTCGCCGCGCTCGTTCATCCCGTTCTCCACAGCGCGCAGCGCGGCAGCGTTCTTCTCTGGATCGCACACCAGGTCCGCGTACTCCGCAGCAAGGCCCTGGAACGCCTCGTCCGCCCCAAGCGCTTCCACCCACCCCTCCTCCTCGTGCAGCCGTAGGAACGGGTAGCGCGACGCCAGCTCCTCCATCGCAGCAGCGCGCCGCAGTGCGGCAGCAACCGCGTCGCCGCGCTCGTTCATCGCGTTCTCCACAGCGCGCAGCGCGGCAGCGTTCTTCCTCGGATCGCACACCAGGTCCGCGTACTCCGCAGCAAGACGCTGGAACGCCTCGTCCGCCCCAAGCGCTTCCACCCACCCCTCCTCCTCGTGCAGCCGTAGGAACGGGTAGCGCGACGCCAGCTCCTCCATCGCAGCAGCGCGCCGCAGTGCGGCAGCAACCGCGTCGCCGCGCTCGTTCATCGCGTTCTCCACAGCGCGCAGCGCGGCAGCGTTCTTCTCTGGATCGCACACCAGGTCCGCGTACTCCGCAGCAAGACGCTGGAACGCCTCGTCCGCCCCAAGCGCTTCCACCCACCCCTCCTCCTCGTGCAGCCGTAGGAACGGGTAGCGCGACGCCAGCTCCTCCATCGCAGCAGCGCGCCGCAGTGCGGCAGCAACCGCGTCGCCGCGCTCGTTCATCGCGTTCTCCACAGCGCGCAGCGCGGCAGCGTTCTTCCTCGGATCGCACACCAGGTCCGCGTACTCCACAGCAAGGCCCTGGAATGCCTCGTCCGCCCCAAGCGCTTCCACCCACCCCTCCTCCTCGTGCAGCCGTAGGAACGGGTAGCGCGACGCCAGCTCCTCCATCGCAGCAGCGCGCCGCAGCGCGGCAGCAACCGCGTCCCCCCGCTCGTTCATCCCGTTCTCCACAGCGCGCAGCGCGGCAGCGTTCTTCTCTGGATCGCACACCAGGTCCGCGTACTCCGCAGCAAGGCCCTGGAACGCCTCGTCCGCCCCAAGCGCTTCCACCCACCCCTCCTCCTCGTGCAGCCGTAGGAACGGGTAGCGCGACGCCAGCTCCTCCATCGCAGCAGCGCGCCGCAGTGCGGCAGCAACCGCGTCGCCGCGCTCGTTCATCGCGTTCTCCACAGCGCGCAGCGCGGCAGCGTTCTTCCTCGGATCGCACACCAGGTCCGCGTACTCCGCAGCAAGACGCTGGAACGCCTCGTCCGCCCCAAGCGCTTCCACCCACCCCTCCTCCTCGTGCAGCCGTAGGAACGGGTAGCGCGACGCCAGCTCCTCCATCGCAGCAGCGCGCCGCAGTGCGGCAGCAACCGCGTCGCCGCGCTCGTTCATCCCGTTCTCCACAGCGCGCAGCGCGGCAGCGTTCTTCCTCGGATCGCACACCAGGTCCGCGTACTCCGCAGCAAGACGCTGGAACGCCTCGTCCGCCCCAAGCGCTTCCACCCACCCCTCCTCCTCGTGCAGCCGTAGGAACGGGTAGCGCGACGCCAGCTCCTCCATCGCAGCAGCGCGCCGCAGTGCGGCAGCAACCGCGTCGCCGCGCTCGTTCATCGCGTTCTCCACAGCGCGCAGCGCGGCAGCGTTCTTTCTCGGATCGCACACCAGGTCCGCGTACTCCGCAGCAAGGCCCTGGAATGCCTCGTCCGCCCCAAGCGCTTCCACCCACCCCTCCTCCTCGTGCAGCCGTAGGAACGGGTAGCGCGACGCCAGCTCCTCCATCGCAGCAGCGCGCCGCAGTGCGGCAGCAACCGCGTCGCTGCGCTCGTTCATCGCGTTCTCCACAGCGCGCAGCGCGGCAGCGTTCTTCCTCGGATCGCACACCAGGTCCGCGTACTCCGCAGCAAGACGCTGGAACGCCTCGTCCGCCCCAAGCGCTTCCACCCACCCCTCCTCCTCGTGCAGCCGTAGGAACGGGTAGCGCGACGCCAGCTCCTCCATCGCAGCAGCGCGCCGCAGCGCGGCAGCAACCGCGTCGCCGCGCTCGTTCATCCCGTTCTCCACAGCGCGCAGCGCGGCAGCGTTCTTCCTCGGATCGCACACCAGGTCCGCGTACTCCGCAGCAAGACGCTGGAACGCCTCGTCCGCCCCAAGCGCTTCCACCCACCCCTCCTCCTCGTGCAGCCGTAGGAACGGGTAGGTGGAGGTGATTTTGTTGAAACCGTCATATTCATGCGGTATCGGTGTGGGTGCCACCCGTGGCTTGGTGTGGTTTTCATGGCGGGACGGGATTGCGGGGTGGATTATGGAGGATGACGCGTTTTGTTTGATGTTTGTTGTTTTGCCATGAATTTCGTTCTCGTATGGAATGTCGTCCTGGTTCAGCTGCGACGGGGTTTGTAGGCTTTGCTCGGCCGTTTCGTAGGATTGGAGAAGTGTAGAAGTTCCGGTCACGTCCTGTGCTTCAGTCGATGAGTGAAGGAAGGATAGGTCGCTGTGGAGCTCGGCGTCTGCGATGGCCCTTTCGGTATCTTGCCGTTGCTGATTTTCAAGGTCCTCTAGGATGGTTTGAGTTGTATGCGGGTCTATCGCTGTGTCAGGCGCTCGCTGCGTCGTTCGAAGCATAGCCGGATGCCTTTGCAGGTGGACGAGTTGGTCATCGCTCAAGGCAGGGGGCTGAGGGAACTGACGGAGGAGGCGGTCCCACTGTCGGGTGGCCCGAAGCGCCAGTTGGTCTGCGCGAGCCGCCAGGCGCACGCGCTGAAGAGCGCACTCTGGTGACGTTGGGGGGCTCCGCTCTAATAGCGCACCATACTTTTCGAGCAGTGCAGTGTACCGTCCATCGTCGCGCAGGGGCAAGTGACGGAGATAGACGCACTGGCGCGTGGTGTAAAGGAGAAACGGTTGCGATGCAAGAGTCAGCTCGTCGAGGTATTGCCTTGCGAGTGGGAGGGCACGAGTGAATGTAGCGCACTCCACCAGAGCTGAGTATACTTCTAGTGTGGAAGGGCCATTGAACCCCTCCTTTGCCGCTCTGGACCACTGCTGCTCAAAGTTGGGCGGAAGCACTAGCTGCGTCGTCGGAACCCCGAGAACCGAGTGAGGAATACTGGGGAACGCCTTCAGCAACCGCACCTGAGCATCGAGCTCTTCCTGAGCCATCTTCTCTACAATGCACGTCAACTGGTGTGTCTTGGTCGCAACGGACTCCGGCCGATAAGCGCGAAGAGATGCGCACAGATGCGACGCTGGCACCGCCGTTGCTGCGTTGCTTCGTTTCATGTTGCCCTCCATGTCCTCTTGAGTTTCACGCAGGGGCGCGAAAAGCGTGGCGTGCAGCATGCGGAACTCCTGCCGGCACTCGAAAGGAAGCGTGGTCAGCGAAACGGAGGCGATAGGCATGAGGGATAGATACGGGTAACGCTCAGCGATCTCTTCGCCGTAGCTCCCGCGTATGAGGCGCCGCTGGAACTGGTCCTGTGACATGTGTCGTATGCACCTGCGAAGTCTGTGGGCGCAGCGTGCGGAGTCGCGCGCAGCTTTTGAGCCGGCCACCTCTTTTTTGTGGGCGAGATGGTACTTCTCATACTGCAGGACACGTGGAGTGTACTCGATAAAGGTGCTCGACCACTGCAGAGGGGCGTCGCCGCTGCGCAGGTAGCTGCCAAAACGGTGCTCTAGTGCTGCCTCTCGCTCGCGCAGCTGCTGCGCCAAAACCGCCGCCCGTGCCTTCATACGCTCTTCGCAGGATTGCAGCTGCCGTGCAGATAGCTTCGACTCGCTGGACAGCCTCGTGTAGTCGGCGTAGTGCTCACAAAAGATGCGATCTTCGCCCAGAGCCAAATCCAGCACATGTACACCGTCGTAGCGCAAACACAGAAAGGGGTACATCGCTTCAGCTCGGATACGGCTCCGCATCACACCAACGCGAGCTTTGTGGGCGCGGGTCTGGATGAAGGCCAGGTATTGGCGAAGACGTACCAGTGCCACAGCACTGTTGCTGTCGTCGCTCTTTTGCCACTGCACTCGCTCACGTTGGTAGGCCGCGTCGAAGCGGTGAGGCAGACCCACCAGCATCCATGTTGGGCACTGCGTCCCACGGAGACACGGATACCACTGCTCGAGGTATTCAGCATCGGCGTTGAGCCTTGCGCGCCGGTGCACCGCGGCAACCACGTGATCCCGGTCGTCTGGGTCGGTGGAGGCGTGCAGACTCCCACTCCACGGCTCGAGCAGATCTTCAAAGATGGCGTCGAGGGGCTGGAGATGCACACGAGGCGAGGACAGACGGTAGCGCTGCTGCAGCTGGTGAGATTCAGAGCGGCAGTACAGGCGATCGAGCTGCCCACGCTCCCAGATGGACATACACAGGGCTTCGATGCGAGCCTCCAGAATGTCCTGTGGCATCACGATCTCTCCGGTGTGTGTGGCGTGTTGGTGGGCGGTCAGCAAGTCACGGAGGGCGCCATCGCGAGAAAGGTCGCGCAGGCAGCAGGAGTGCAGCAATCTCTCCGGCACCCAAGCCGAGATCGCCTGGCGCCAACCCCACTGCTCTGACTCAAAGGCGTCTACACGGTGGCCAATCCGTGCCTGCGCCTCGTTCAACTCCGCCGTAGGTGCGCGGTGTGCCTTCAATCGCTCGTACTCGCTCATCAGGGACTGTACCTCAGCATCCTCCACCACCTCAGAGAAATCCACAGGAAGCAGTACATTCACGGATGTGCCGTAACGCTCCAGGAATGTGTCCTCTACGTGATGCTCGTAGGCGCGGCGGTCTGCCATGCGCCGACCCTTGACCGATACGTATGCAAGCATGCGACGCTCTTGCAGGTGGCGGGCTGGAGACGCCGCCGGCGTATGTTGCCACTGCGTCGCCAACTCAAGGAAAATTCGGTCGTACATGAGTGAAAGACCTTCCACGTACACTCCTTCCAGCTGAGCTGGTAGGAATGGGTACTGCTTGAGCGTCGCGCCGGACAAGAGAGCTCGGAATATCTCACCGACCCGCTGCTTCATATCGGCCTCCAGACGGTATGCCTCCTTGGTCCCCTCGGCCTCGCGTGCACGGTTTCGCGCCAGCTCTGCAAAGCGGCCGTCCTCGATAGGCCGAACATCGTCCCATGGGATGCCTTCGCAGGCAGACTCCAAGAAAGGAAAGCGGCGCAGAAATCTGGGGAGATGTGTGGACCGTGGCTGGCTCGGGTGCCGCCGCCGCCACAGCGTGTCGAGGTTACGCGCGTACGCGACGTAGTCGGGGTCGCCGTGTGGAACACCCGCAGCGTTCAAGGCGGCCCCAGCGTTGCGCAGCGTCTCCTCAGCGCGGCCGAACCAGCCGAGTTCGATCTCGATAGAGCCACGGTTGTTGAGGGCGACACCGTATTCACGACTTTCTACGCCGTAGTACTTGGCGGCGTAGCGGATGGCTTCATTCGTGAGCTCAAGGCACGCGTCGGCGTGCGTGCGAAGATCCCAGGATCGGTAGACATGGGCAGCGTCGGCGAGAAGCGTGTGCAAATCGGGCGCAAATGTTGGCTTTTCCTTCGACAGCGAGATGGCCGTCAGTAGCACCTGAATGGCGTCCGCAAAGTTCCCTTCGTATTCCAGTTGCCGGCCCAACTCACTGAGGTAGCTGATGAAGAAATCGGAGGCCCAGCCCACCTTGCTCAGCTCCACTGAATGCTGGACAAGAGCATGTGTGTCAACGGAGCACGAGGGCAGCAGCTTCTTGCAGCGCAGAAGACCCATGTACGGCTGCAGGTGCAGCCACGCTCCGTGCTCGCTGCGCAAATAAGCTGGCATGCGCGCGATGGCATTGTAGAAGTAGTACACGGCCTCTTCAACGCAGCTGCGCAGTTCTGCCGGCGCCTCGATCAGCGCCTCTGCCACGTCGACGAGCCAAAAGCCGTACTCGATACAGCGGCGCCCCTGGGTCTTGCGGCTAGCCCATTGCTCGTACCCTGCCAGTACGGTAGGGAAGCGCGACCGCCCGTCCTGGATGCACTGCCAGTCATGCGTTTGAAAAGACACATGGCAGACCGAGCGCTCCATCATCAAGCGGATGAGATGCTGCGGACCGGTGCGCTCCTCCTGCGCGGCTGCGCCCTCGCGCACGAGGCTAAGTGCTTCGGCAAAGTTGCGCTGCCAGCACGCCACCTTCCAGCGCAGAGGCAAGCAGAACGCGTACCAGTGTGGCGGGTCCGTGCGCACGCGGTTGTACACCGCTGCCAATTGTATTGCCACTGCCGGGTCCACCAATTGTGGAATTACGGACGAGTTTGCGAAGGGTCTCCACGTCACCTGCATGGCGCCGTTCTCTTTGCGAATCGTGGCGCCGAGTAGGTGGCACACACGGTCCATGATGCGCTGCTTCCACTCTGTCCTGAAGGAGACGAGCACGTCGATGAGGTCTTCATCCTCGGCTGTGATGCCGTACTTTTTCGAGACCACGTCAAGGAATTTGGCGCGGAACTGCGGCGAGGGAGCGAACACCAATGCAAAGTATTTGGAGAGGGTGCGCGTCAGAAAAAGCTCGTCGTAGGCCATGCGTTTACCTTGAATCTCGATGTAGAACTCCTGCTTTACTGCACGGCAGAGCATCTCGCACGCAAGCAACTGCACCGTCTGTTCCACCGCACGTATGTCGTAGTGACCGGCAAACAGCAGCCGGTGCGCTACCTGCTTGAGAAGGCACAAGTTAACACCGCGGGCGTGGAGGGATTCACATACCTGAGTGAGGGTAGCAGAAACAGTCGCGGTGGTGGAGCTGCAACATACTTGGAGAACAGTTTCCTGGAGGGCCCTATCGTCCAGCACCTCCATCGTGTTGTCGGCGCCCTCGACCACCTCGGGGCACACCCGCAGCATTTCCTGGCGCTTCATGATCGTGTCATCCACAAACAGCGGCGTCAGCGTTGCATTCGAGTTGGTGACGTAGTAGCGCCCATCCAGTGCCTCGTAGACCTCTATGCCGGTGTCGGGGAGCGGAATGTGGAGCGCCTCCGCGATAAACGCGAGCTCAGCCTCGACCTCGACATCGTTGGCGGAATGCACCCCGTAAAGCCGCTTCGGTCGCTTCGTCATGGGCACTAGCGCCTGGGCTAGCACCGGCATGCCGCGGTAGTAGAACATGGTGGAGAGCGGCACCGAGAGGAGGTGACTGTCGCTCTGCAGAATTCCTCGCAAGGAAGCGATGTAGTTTCGGCCAGAACGACTGTCCGGCAGAATACGAAAAAAAATGTTGCGCACCCTGAAGCACTGCACAAAGTTCAGCAGCTCCGCCGGCATGTCCTTCTCTAATCGCACGATCTTGACAATCGTGTCTGCCGCCTCTCTCTCGAAGTCGCGCTCAATCTGATGAAGGATGCGCATCCGAAGCTCCGCTTGCTCGATGCTGTCATTCTCCATCTCCCAGGCCAGTTGAAACTCGGCATTCCAGTTGCGACCCTTCGGTGTGATTTCTGCGCACACAGCCAAGTACGGCTTGGGGGCGGTCTGCTGAATGGGGAATGACGGATTCTTGCATATAGCGAGTTGAGACTCCATTGCCCACCGACTGCCAGTGGAGCTGGGGGAGTGGTCGTTCCATGTAGTACTCAGTGGGGTTGCCTTAGCAAGACTTTCATCGCGGAATGCCACTGACACCGCGCTGCGGGTTGGTGTGGCGCTCGCTGGCCGCCTCATGGCTTCGCTACCACACAGAGAGCAACCGCCACACGCGCTAACGCGTAACCTTCAGCGCAGGAGATGCCAAGGAGAAGATGCTGACGTGCAAGCAAAGCCCCCCCCCGTGGCGAGTAGCAAAAAGGCGGCTAACCAGCTGATGGTGGTGACGGGGGGAGAAACAAAGAGGGTTAGAGAGAGGGGGTGGGGTGCGGTGATCAACGGAGAATGCGAGGAGAAAGGTAAACCGGTCACAACACGAACAAAAGAATGGGGAAAAAACGAAGAAGAGGCGAAGCTGGAGCTGCCGCAGTGGACGCGCTCGGCGTCTGTCACAGGTGAGTGTGGGTGACGGTGTACTTGTAAGCGGCAATGAAGACCTCACCTACTTCAGTGTTGAACAGCACCGCGGGGGTCTTCGAAGACGGAGCCGTGAGCCAGGGGACTTTGGCTTTGCGTGAGCGTTTCCTTCTCTCTCCTGCAGCTGCCGTCACGTTGTGAGTCCAGTTGGGTGCGTATGTACCAAGACACGGCTGAGTCCGGTGCGAAAGGACAAGGAAAGCAAAAGCACGTATGAATGGGTTGGCGGGGAAACGATGGCAGCACGATCGAGAATTACACCGCCAATCAGCGGATAAAACACAAGGGCACCAGCAGGTGTGCAGAAAGACAGGCAGAGGCACGCACAGAGCTGAGTGGAGTTGAAAAGAAAGCAGCCGAAAGGAAACCCCAAAACGCAAGTAGAAAGGCGAGCAAAGGAAGGTGGGGTGAGCAGGCGAAGAGATTGACCACGAACGCACTTGACAGCGGAGAGAGAGAGAGAGGGACGATGATGAGACGGATATGGAGGGAGAGGCAAGCCGGCAAACAGACAGTGAGCAACAGTACAGAGCACTACGCGAGAGTAAAGAGGTTTGCAAATGAACTATCTAAAAGGCGAAGAAGAAGCCACGCGAGGGCAGCTGAGGAGTGCGGGGGAGAGCCGACGTCCGCCTCGTTGAACGTACCGATGGCTAGTGTGTAAGTGGTGTCCAAGGTGAGCGGAAGAGCGCGAGGGCAGGAGCGCTTTGATGTCGCAATGACTCAAGTACACGAGAGAAAGGCCAAAGTGTTTCCGCCGTGGGGAGAGCGCCCTGCGGCAAGAGAGAGAGAGAGAGAGAAAAAGATACAGAAAGCGACGATCAAAGGTATGCAGGAGCGTGGGTGTGTATATTGGCTGTGCGAAAAGACTACTTGCAAGGTGCACTCTTCTTGATGGTGGTTGCTCGTGCAGATACGGATACCGCTCCTTTCGAGGGTGTGCGATGCGGGAAAAAGGCCAGCAAGGAGTTACGCGCAGATGGGAGAGAAGCAGAGAGAAAAGAGCTACTGTACATAACGGCTGAAAGGAGACAGCCGTGCAGGGGAGGGTCTAAACGGGGGTCGCGCCTGCCATCGCGGAGTCTCGCGGTCACTTTCAAAAGCACCGTGTATTCACACTGATCCGAGGCGCTTCCGCCACGAGAGAAGGTCCTCGTTGTTAATCCGTGCTGTGCTCCTTTGCTGTGAAACGACATACGCCCCAATGACAACGGGACACCTCAGCGTGCTATCAGGGCCCGGCGCACCCTCCGTGGTGGGAAGCCCGGCAACCATGCAACCCCTGCGAAATGCCGAGCCACCCCTGGCGGTGACAGGGCCGAGCGCCTACAACATAGGGAGGCCAGGGCGACCTATCGCTACTGATGTCGGCCGTGCCAGATCCTGGATGGGGTTGCAGGTCAGAGAGACCTGCGGCAGTGGACGCGCTAGTGCCGTCCATGCGAAGGGCGGGGTGCCAGCGTGACTCGGACGCGTCGCACCCGGCCCTCACACTGCCCTTGCTGGTGATGCGGAGCCTGAGAGCCACCCCGAGATGCATGCACCAGGGGTGGCGACCGGCAGGGTGCAAGCGGCTGTGAGGCGACGTGCGAAGCGGAGGTGAGTAGAGTCTGGTGCAGGGGCCGCGCTCTCAGATGAGTGGGCCGGCAGCATTCTAACGCGTATCTCCCCGCTGCACTGCACCACGCGGTGGGGGGGCCCTGTGGCATTCCGGCTGGGGCGGCGTTTTGAACTCGTGCTGCACAGCAGAGAAACGGGCATCTTGAAAGAAGACAAGAAAAAACTAAATGAGAGATCGCATGCGAGTAGAGCTTCTCCGCTTTCGCATGCGAAAACAAGACGTGATCCAATCGGAAGGGCCGAGCACGAATATATACAGTGGTGACCTCTCAAAGAATCGGCACCGCTGCGCCCGCTGTCAACAGGCAGAGAGACACAAAAGACAGAAAAAGGGAGTCGACGACTGCCACCTCACAACACTTCTATCATACCTCCAAGTTGTCGCGCATTGGCACACTCGCGTGCAGCTTGTTCTCGCACTCTCGCACTCCAGGCCGCCGCCTAGCTTCTTTAGTGCCGCTGCTCCGTCTTTTTCTTCCCGCGGACGCCTCCCCCTTTCGGCATGTGGCGGAGCCGACGAGGGGATGCGATGGCCCCGACAGCCCTCCCTCACGCACTGAACGCAGAACGAAAAAAAGGCGACGAGCGAAGGCTTGGCGTCCACCCCATCCGGCAACACTCACCGGTGCACAAAGAGAACCGTAGGGAGTGACGACCGCAACAGGGGAGGAAGGGCACGCACAGCACGGTGAACTGGCGAAGAGAGAGTGGGGGAGAAGCTATTTCACCACCAGCGCCACAGACACAGACACAAGCAGAGCACCTCATAGACAGGGACATCAGAGTGAAAGAGGGGAAAGGCGAAGCGCGTTGATCTGCGGAATCGTCAAGCAACGAGGAATGGTGAGGTGCAGCAAGTGCACGCTTCAGACTTTCCCGTCCCCTGTGCTCCTCTACCCTAGGCGACGCGCGCGCTCTCAGAGATTGCGCTGCAGTAGGCAGCGTACGTTTCAGGATCGCACACACTGTAAACGCTTATGGTGTCGCTGCGAAGCCTGTCGACATCCAGTTGCGTGCGCTGTGTGCGCTTTGCCATGCTATACGCCGCCGTCAAAATCTGTGTCGACTCCGCATAGTGCCGCTCCGCCGCCAGCTCCATCCCTAGCTCCCACAAGTACTCCGTGCAGTAGTCGGCTGGCCTAACAACGCGAGAGAAGTACATGGCGTCCGTTACAAGCGCCTTGAGAGGCACCAGCCCACTCTTCCGGTCCAGCTGGCGGCATCGCACAAGGCCGAGGCTCGGCTGTAGGTAGAGCCAGGCCCCGCTGGAACTGCGGAGCGAGGCTGGCAGCAGCTGCCCCGCTGCCCGGAAGTGTCGAGCCGCCTCGCCGACGGCGTCTATTACGGCGGAGGCGGCAAGGAGGCAGCAACCGACTTCGATGTGGCACTTGGCTCTCGTGATGGGCCCTGCGCAGTCCTCGTACGCCTCAAGGATGGAAGTCACCATGTCATACGCCTTTCGCACATTTTCGAGAGACTGCACTGTGAAGAGAAGCCTCATGAAGGTGCGTTGCGCCTGCACGGTGCGGAGTGAGACGTCTCCGTAACGCGCTCTGGCCTGCTCCGCTGCGGTGCTGGCGAGGTTAAGCCCGTCGCCGACGCGGCCCTGCCACAGGGCTACTTTAACCTGAAGCGGGTAGCAGTGGGCGAAGTAGTGCCCTTCGCACGACTGCAGGCTGCGATACAGGGGCTCGAGGGAGCACGTGAGCGTTGGATCGCACAGGCGCGGCGTGATGCGTCCGACTATGCGAGGGGCCCACACCACCGTTCGCTCATTCTCAGTCCCTTCAGCCGCGGGAGCGGAGCGGACTCCTATCAGCCGGGAAACGCGCTTCACAAGCGCGCTGCGATGATCGCGACGCACTGTCAGAAGAGTCTCTACGAAGCCGTCTGCTCTCCCGCCTTCGTTGTGGATAGCGTATTTGAGAAGCACTAATCGAATAAACCTATCGTCCTGCTCCGAGTGTAGCGCCGCGCGGAGGTTCAGCGCGTAGCACTTGTTGATGCCGACCACGTCAATGCCAAGCCGCTTCGCCTGCACTTCCATGTAGAACTCCTGCTTGATCGTACGTGCCATCATCTCAAGCGCAACAACTTCGGTGAAGTGCTGCACATCATATGCGGCGTCGCCGTACCGCTCCGCAAAGGCATCCACCACGGCCCTCAGCAGGCACAAATTGACCCCATAGAAGTGCAGCGTTTCGCTGAGGTGGCGACACTGCTGGTCCGCGGCGGTGTCCAGCACACGCCGAAGAGCCTCCATCACAACTGGGTTGCGTAGAACGCTCAGCGTATCCTCGCACGTGGCGGTGACACACGGACACAGCGCGAGCATCTCAGGCCGTTTCAGTGGGCCTCCGATGAGCATGGAGTCGTCCAAGGCAATGGTCGTAACGTTTGTGTTCGTAACGTACATGCGCCCGTCGAGGCCGCGGTACACCTCACATAAGATTTCGTCTGGCAGCGGCGTCTTCAGCGCATCTGCCATGATCTCCACCTCAGCCGCCACCTCCAGATCGGGTTCGGCGCCATCGCCGTAAAGTTTCATCGGCTCCGCGCCCAAAGGCGCGAGCGCCTGGGCGAGTACCGGGGTGCCGCGGTAAATAATGACCGACGTGAGCGGCACCGTCAGCAGAGCGCTGCGGCTCTGCAACACGCCGCGCAAGGCGGCCACGAGGCTGCGGCCAGAGCGACCATCTGGAAGAAGGCGGTAAAAGACGTTCTTGTCGCGGTAGCATAGTAGCTCCTTTGGCACCGGCCGCGGCGCGTTGGGGTCCATCGTTACGATACGTACAGCGCCCTGCACAACCTCCTCTTCGAAGGCCTTCTCCACCTGACGCAGCTTGTCCTGCCGTGCTGTCGCCAGCTGTATCGTGCTGTCCCCCATCTCCAGCGCCAACTGATACGCTTCATTCCAGTTGGCCGCAGCGAGGGAGAAGGTGCTGCAGCACTTGATGTACACGCGATCCATCCTCGCTAACGTATTTCGTTCACACGCACACACACACACACACACTCCTCCTCCTTCACGCACGGAGCGACTGCTGTTTGGCGGTGGTGTGGATGTGGCCTTTCGTTCTGTTGTTTGGGTTGATGTGCACGGTCCGCAGAGTTCGAGAGAAAGAGAAAGGCAGAGGCGTGAGCGCGCTGGAGATGTGAGATGGCAGTTGAAAGGGGGAGTACAAGAGAGTGCTCAGGCGGCGGGAGGTGAAGCGACCTCCACAAAGGCGGAAAGCGAGAAGAGATGCAGGCACAACGAAAAAAGAAGCGGCAGCGAGGGAGGTGAGGAGTGTCCCCGTCGTAGACGCCCCCACGATCGAGCGGCAGAGTTGTGGGGAGTTAAGAATGTCAATGGGAAAGCAACGAGGTTGGCACAGATGCACTACCGTACTCCTTGCAGGCTGCCCTGTGACAGGCGACTGCACGGGCGTTCATGTACACGTGTGTCTGTGTACGTAGAAAAAAGAGATGGGGAGATTGAGAGCAACGGTGCACGGGAATGAGTGTGCCGAAAGGTGACACCTACGCAGACGCGCAGGCACGTCGGAATGGCGAGAGGAGAGAGAACGAGACGGTGTCGCCACAGACGACGTCCTGACGCGCTACTGAGCAAAGAAGGGGGACGACAAGAATAATAAGCAGGACCACCACGCACCGGAGAGCTCACAGAAGACACACAACGCACACGCAAGGGGCGAGTAAGCAGCTACCTACGAAAAAAGAAATGGAGAAGACATACAACCGAAAAACCGAGAGTGAGAGTAGCGGGATGAACGCGCATGCAATAAAGTAACAATGTTAATATACAAGAGGGGAGAGGGGAAGGGAAAGGGAGAGCGCGCACGCGTACAGGGGAAAAAATGGGCACGGGGAATGGAGGACGGCGATGGGCAGAAAGGAAAGGAGAGAATAAAGCAGAGAGCAGCGAGAGCCGTTCTGTTTGCGCGTGTCGTGGAAGGAGAGAGGGGGAGAGGGGGAGAGGGGGAGAGGGGGAGAGGGGGAGAGGGGGAGAGGGGGGGGGACTCAGATCTGGCTCACCCACAGGATGAAGACCCACCACAGTGAAGGAAAAGGCGTCTACGATGAATGTAAAACTCCGCTCTTAAAGGGAACAAAACACAAAAAAAACGGCGGAAAGGGGGGGATAGCTGTGAAGGGGCCAGGAGTGCTACGCGTCCGCAATGGTGACTGTGTGCCACGGACGGAAGATGAAGTCGAGAGGCAGAGGTGGCCTCCAGATGGAGGGAGGGAGGGAGGTGTGAAAGTGGAGGCGGTGTGTGTGTTTGGGGGGGAGGCAGCAGTGCACACAGAAAAACGGCGAGAAAAACAGTCGCGAAGGGCGGTGCCTCAAGAGCTTCGTTAGGGTCCTACAAGTGCAATACTTCTCACCGACGCATCACGCAGGCACAGCTGCAAGAAAGGCGAGAGATGGTGTGCACGTTTTCGTTTTCCTCTTTTGTTTGCGTTCCTGTGCGTCTCTGCGCTGCCGCTCACTCTGCGAACGGCTGGCACGTGCCTGAAACGCCGCTAGGGCCCTTTCCACACACGCACAAACACATAGACACACAGGCAGGCGCCCGAGAGGACGCTTCGGTGGGTGGGTGTTCGAATGAGAGCGACGTGCGACAGCAGTGAAAACATCAGGAGAACTGGGCTCACGCGCGTTGTGTGTGTGTGTGTGTGTGTGTGTGTGTGTGTGAGCAACACCTGCCAGAGTCATGGTGCATGTGAATGCACTGTTTTATGCTCATCAACTCCGAAGGGGGAAGGGGCAATGATGAGCTCGTACTGAGTTCATACCCCCCCCGCCACGCGTCAGGGATGCACATGCCCTTGACAGCTTGAAAGCGTGAATAACAGTGAACGGTACCGTGCGCACAGCCTAGGCGTGTCTGCCGTACACCCCACGGCGCCTCGCCGTGTTGTCAGTGTTGGCATCCTGCTCCTCTCGGCATCTGCTGTGAGGGGCTATCTACAAGAGCTTTCGGTAGAGCACAACCGAGCAAAAGACCGCACAGATGCAGACGGCTGCTCGCATCGTGAATAAAAAAAATCGCAATAAAAAGACGCGCGTGCTCGTTTCGTGGTGCGAACGCCAACCAAAGGTCGCGGCACCGTCGACTCAACGCGTCTGCGAACGGGAACGTGAAAGGGACGTAGAGGAAGACGGAGAGGCAGTCGCCGCAGAATACGTGGCCAGACAACAAAGTTCTATAAAGAACTAAGAATCACACAAACTATCAAATACCCCCCGTCAATGCGTTCATCGCCGTGTACTGCAGCGATGCCTCAACGCCCACCTCCTCGTCATCATCGACCTCGGGACTGAACGTGAATACGTCCATTAGCGTTCGGTAGTCGTCTTCCTCTCTCGCGAGGATGCCCTCGCGCCTGCGGGCCTCGTTAAGGAGAACGGCACGGATATCGATAGCTGGTACGCGCTTTGGCTTAGGACGCAGTGCCCGGCCAATCGTCTTGCCCAGCGCTTGTTTCGAGTTCTTTTGGTTTCCTGTGATGATGCGCCGCCACGCGCGCTCCTCGGCTGCCACGCAGCGCCGCATGAAGGCGTGAAAAGCACCAAGAAACTCGACACGGATGACCGCATCGACGTGCTCCAGATGCCATAATTTTACCACGAGAAGACTAGCCCGCCATTTACCGATGACGCCACGACGCTCTATGCGGTGGCTAGCCATAAGGAAGGCGCTCAGCATGCACTGGCACATATCCTTGGAGGCACCAGCCATCACTGCCTTTGTCGCAAGCGCCAGATCACGAACGTCGATGAGGGCAGTGTCGAGCTTGTCAAGGAAGATCTGCACGCGTGCACCATAAGTCTGCTTCAGCATTGCGTCGTTGCGCATACGTCCTTTCCGTTTCTGTAAACGGTGGTATTCGTCGGCGTGCGAGTCCGCGATGAGTACGCGGGCGGTGGCCTCAGAAACGACGAGACTCTTGATTCGCCGCTTGAAGCGCACTGCCTGCAGAGCCTGGTACGCCGCCGGATTCTCTGCGCACATATCCCGCTCAAGTCGCCGCCGCTCTTTCCAGAGACGCACAGCGCGCCGTATTACAGCGACCGCGTTGTCTTGCATCCGGTGCTTGAGAGTCTGGTTGTTCTTGCGCCACGTCATCGCCTCCGGGCTGGTTGGAGCTACCGTCTTGAGGAGAACCGCGTTGGCGCGGCTGAGCACGCGCCGCGCCTCCTTCAGCCTGTTCATTTTCGTCAGCAACAGACCATGGCTGGTAAGCAGCACGCCAAGCATCCGCGACTCACTGTGTGTGGCTTCCGCCATGTGAATCGCCGTCTGGTGCACGAAGACGCAGTCACTGTAGCTCTCGTTGCCACCGCGCCGCTGCAGGCTCTCGCTGCGCCGTAGGAGCACGTGCAAGTACCGGTCCAGCTCAATGGGCTGCAGCTCCCTCGCCCGGATATTGCGTAGATGGATCAGCTGCTGCGACATGGCCGTGTCACCCACCTTTTGCGTGTACAAGATAAAACGCCCGCAGGTTATGAAGAGAGACAGTGTCGGCTCGCCGAACTCTACGGCGTGAGCGACGCAGCGCAGCACCGCCGCATCCACCCTTGACCCCCACACTACGTTGCTCCGCAGCACCCAGAGGGCGACTTCGAAGATGCAGAAGGCGCCGTAGTAGGCGTGCAGGCGGATGCGCTCGGCGTAGATGTTTAGCGAGCGCAGTAGCGGACCCAAAGCAGCTGTCGTGGCGCCGCGGCTGAGCCACGCGCGCCCCTCCGTGTACAATATGAGCGCAGCGGGGAAAGCTGCGGTGTTTTCCTCGAGTTCCGTCGAGCACCGCTGGAAGAGACGCATGGCTGCGTCGAGGTCTTCTCCGCTGGCGAAGCGCGCCGAGGCAAGGCAGGAGAGGAAGTAGATGCCCAAGAGTCCGTACTCGTCTGAGCCCTGCGAAAGCAGCGCAAGCTCCAGCATGTCGACCGCCTCCTTCGCGTTTCCGGCGTTGCATTTCTCCCGCGCGAGGGAGAAGATGTTTGCCGGCAACGTCAGCGTTGACACATCCATCGTTGGCTGCTGATGCACTAGTGAGCTGACCAGGCCCAGAGAATTGGTGAGGTAAAGAAGCCCATCGGCACCAGACACGATCTCTACACATTGGCAGTTGTCGGCACGGTACGTCGTCAGGCCGGCGTCGCGGTACTGGCGCATCATGTACCTCACGATTGACCTCGCTGTAGCGGCGTGTGGGTCACTGCTGTGGCCATCAACAGTGAACACAATGCGCGGGTGATGGTGTAGAGGGATGAGCGCCTCAGCGTAGTAGGCGCAGTCGGTGAACTCGACCAAGGTGCTCAGCGGCACCGTCAGCAGGCAAGGAGAGCTGCAGCGCAGGTGTTGCATCAATCGCAGCTGCAACACAGACAGTCGGTGGCCCGCTGGAACCTGCGTGAATACCATGTTTTGCATCACAAACGACGTGCTACACCCCGGGACCCGCACACCGGAAGCGGTACCGCTACGCATGCCCCGCAGGCACGACCTCGCGGCCGCCTCAAACTCCGCTACGAGCCTCTGCCGCTCATCGAGTTGCACCTGCTGCTCCACACGCTCCCACCAGATCGTAAAGAGGCAAGAGTGCTGCAGCTCTGAATTCCAGTGCCGCTGCTCTTTCGAAAAGAGGGCAGAGGCGCAGATCAGCGGCCGCGAGAAGGTACGCATGGCGTAGCGTTGCGCCGCTAGTGCGATGCCGTCAGCAGTGACGTGGCCGTGACATAGGTGCAGCAGCGCGCGCCGCACAAGATATGCCCGTCCCAGCCGCTGTACCTCTTGCGCGCTGCTCTCGCAGACGTCGCGCAGGATAGCGCGGCTGCGGTATTTGCGCCAGTATCGCTGAATAATGACGATCGCGATGTTGCCGAACTCATGCCGGAGCTTGGATTTGATGACGGCTATGCGTATGATGGCGGGGTGCTCGCGCGAGAGGCGTCCTGTGTATCGAGGTGGGAGGGTGCTCAATAGGTGCAGCCGTTGCGACGCCGCAACAAACATGCCGCGCAGAATGAAGACGGACGCGATGTTCTCGACAATGCTGAGATGCAGTGGCGAGTACAGTCCACTTCGCTCCACCATGATGGCCTCGGCTCGGTGGAGAATGCAGCTGCAGAAGAGGCCATACTGCCGCACGTCCCAGCGGTAGTAGACGTAGGCCAGCTTGTTGAGCACCTCGCCCACGCGGAGAGCCGTCGCGCCAAGGAGTTGCTCAGTTGTCTCGAGGCACTCCCAAAGTCTCGCCACGGCGCTAGGAAACATGTCCCGATCGAAGAACAGAGACCCAAAGAGCTCGCTGATGCGGGCACCTTGCAGCGAAGGGGCCATAGAGCGCAGCTCAGTGCTCCACTGCGCGTCGAGCTGCATCACCTTTGCCTTTTCGGAGTGCACGGCGATGCTGAACAGACCGACGACAGCCTGTTGGCGAAGGTGCGCAACATGTGGCTGTCGTTCATCCTCGAGCACGTCCGGCAGGCGCAGCACCGCTGTAAACAGCTCCTCGGCTTCGTCAAAGAGTTGTCGCTGGATGCAGATGAACCCATGCGCGAGTTTGGCGTGCACCTGCCCTCGGAGGAAGTACAAGTAGGACGGCATTCGGACCAGGGGCGCGGTCGACTGGAGGAGAAACGCTGGGATGTCGAAGAAGACGCGGGTGGCGCGCTCGATGAGGTCCGCACTCTCCTCCTCTCTGCCGACCTGGGCAGCTACTAGCGCAGCTGTCGTCCACGCCTCGGCGTTGAGGAAGCACTCCGACGTGTGGCGGCTGCGCAACTCCACCAGCTGCGTCGCCTCGCGCCACGCCTCGGCGAGGTGACCGCCACGGCAGTAAAAGCGGATGCGCAGTGGGAGGAGATAGGCGGTCCTAAAGGCCGGTGGATACTCCGACTCGTCCCGCGCCAAGGTCGCTATCAGTGCCTGGTGCTCTGCGGAGTAGAAGGAGCTGTAGTTGTGGTGTGAAGCCTGGCACATGATCTCCGCTACGCTTCCCCGCACCACACGGAGCCCGCACAGCTCACACAAACGCTTCGTGATAAGCACCACCTGCCGCTGCAGTGTGCGCTTGAGCAGCTGCATGTACGGCTCCGTGCTCATCGCCTCGTCGAGCCAAAACATCTCCCGGACAAGCGGGTGCAGTCTCTCCTCAAAGTGCGCCTGCGTCGTACACAACAGCGAGCCGGCGGTGCGCTGAAGGTAGTTGTTGGCGGTCTTTAGCGACCGCGCGCTGCCCTCGCGCTCCATCGAGCGGAACAAAGATCGGCGCACCACGCGGGCGAGGACTTCGACTGCGATGAGGCGAAGCACCAGCTCTGACGTGTCATCGAGATCCTCCTTGGCGGCAGCCAGCATGGTCTGCGCAACAAGGCCCAGCAAAGACACGTTAAGTCCATTTTTGTGCAGCAGCTGCACAAGGCGTGTGTTGCGCCTCTCTACCGGTGCTTGAAGGGCACCGCTGAGGTACTGAACAGCTGCAGCCGCCTCACGGCGGTAAATGTCCGTGCACACGACGCTACCGGCCCAGGGCATCGGAGGATGCTGAATCAAGTGAAGCCACCGCCGCAGCGTCAGCACACGACCGTCGGTGGAGAAGAGCGGCGGCAGAAGGCCAAGACAGTTCACCACGTAAAGACGCGTGTCCATGCCCTCGCGCACCTCGATCCCCCTCACCTTGCGCTGCTGTGGCTTGGTGGCCTCGTCGTTTGCCCCACCCGTCGCCTCGCCACGAGGGTCACCGCGGTGCAAGTTTAGTGCGTCTTGGGTCATACCCAAAAGCTCCTGCAGGGGCACGTGCATCACTGGATCGCTGCGTCTGTTTCCTGCGTACTCGGCCGGCCCCGCACGCTGAAGCGAAATGGCAGCGGCAACAGTGACGACATCGCCAAAGTAGCGGAAAGTCGCCGTCAGCGGCAGCGAGAGGTGCGGCACGCAGCACTCCATCAGTACTCGAAAACTGCGTTGCATCCACATGCCCAGCTTTCCGTCGGGCCACACGTGCACCAGCACATTTCCGTAGCGAGCGCACGTGGTCGTCGCGGACGACGGGCGAGCAGTAGGTGGAAGACCTCCCTCCCGCCATAGCGACTCCACCAGTACCTTAGCGAAGCCCTCGAACTCCTCCAGAAAATCGTGCATTTCTTGGTGGCCAGTATACCCCCACACCTCGCCGTGCAGCTGCTGTTCCCACAGCCACTGAAACTCCGCGTTCCAGTCCCTCGAGCCACGATCGATGGGGCCAGCACCGGCCGTGAGGAAGGGAAGATGTGCGGTCAAGAAGGTCGTACTGATTGCCGTGTCGCGCAGGGAAGGAGAGCACCGCAGCCGCGGAGGTGATGGCCCCTGCGGTTCTGGTCCAGCGACAGTACCCTCTCCAATGGAGATAGGCACCTCAGCGGAAGTGCGCCAGCTGCGAGCCGCATCCACAGGCGCCAGCGGGACCGAGTTCTTATTGAAGGGACCCGACACCGCGGCTGGCGGGCCACTCTGGCCTCGATGCAGCGGCGGGACCCGTGACTTGACGGCGTGGCCCGCCGTCGATTTCGTACGTGCCGAATCGCTCCGCAACGGAGGAGGGGTGTTGCATTTCAAGCTAGGCAGCGATCGATAGAGGGCACAATCGCTAGGCGTCGTCGGCGCCGCCGCGTTCTGGGCTAGCGCGCCGCGCACTGTCTCCATCCAAGCACCGGCGAAAGTGAGAGGCGGAGAGGACAACACGGAACAGACTGCACATACGCACACGCACACACGACGCGCTCCAAATAGACAAGCGCCCGGAAGTGAGTTTCAACCATCAGCCGAAAAGGAGCAGAGCGCGATACGGCGACGTGTCGAGTCGAAGAGACGGCCAAGAGCGACGACGACAGACGGCGGAGCGTGGCGATCAAAACGCGACGGACTGGACGAAATGGAAAGCAGCAGAACGATGAGAGAACACGTGGAACAAGGGGTGGGGCCTGGTGAGTGCACAGGAAGCTACACACACACGCGTACACACGCACGAGAGAGAGAGGCGAAGCAAAACGGAAGTCTGGAAGGCGAAAGGGCAGAGCGCCCCCAAGCGGGGGAGGGGGGAGGGAGGCGGGTACGAGTGAAGCGGGGTCGACAGGTGGAAAGGGTAGTACCGGCCAGTCACTGATGAAGACTAAGAGCGCCGCACCAATCGCGACACGCCGATGCGCGCGCACCGACGCACGGACACAAAGAGAGGAAGGCGTGCGCGCATGCGCGAGTTTGCGGCGGCTTACTTGGGGGCGCGGGAAACACCTAGATGCGGGTCCACGCGCGCGTTTTTTTTTTGGCAAACAACCATCGTGGGCAACACGTGGAGGATGTGGAGAAGTCGACAGAGCCAGCGAGGAGAGGGGTGTAGCGCGCAATAAGAGAGAGGCGAAGGGCAAGAGAAGACAGCAAAGCTCGAAAGGGAAAGACGAGAGGCAGGCACAACCGTGGTAGCATGCGCAGCTGCAGGGATGGGGGCGGTATTCCTCCGGCACTTGGTGACGTTGAATTGCTGGTCGCGGCTTCAAGGCGCCAGCCTTTTCCACCGCTCTGGAGTCCTTTCAATACCGACAATCAACTGCTGACTCATCTGGATGTTGAAAATTCGGTTTCCGCACGCGTGTCCACACACGCGTCAGCACAGGCATATGTGCGGAGGATGAGGAATTCCTCACATCCGTTTGCTCGCCCCAGAGCAGCGCAACGAGTGCAGCGGCGATGGGGCGGCTCGGTGTGGTCGGGGGAGCCTGGTCATACCGTGAGCGCCGCCAGCCGCCAACGCCACCAGTAGCTCATATGCACAACACAGAGATCCAAGGACAAAGGGAAGGAGTCAACAGCAGCAGAAGCTCCGGGGGGCATGTCTCATCCCCCCGCAGCTGCCCACTCAAGCATAACCGCAGGTACAAACGCTATCGGGCGCGCTAGAGGGAAATGTTCTGTAGGTCATCGTACTCATCATGGACAGACTCGCGAGCACGCTTCCGCGACTCCTTCAGCAGCTGCTGAGCGCGCTCCTTGGCGAATTCGCTACGTATGTCTTCTCGCTGCAGCAGCTGCTGCACCTGCTCCTCCTCACTGACACCCATGCGCACCCGCTGCGTCGCTCTAGCAACGACGCTGATGGACTCCTGCTGCGACTCTCGCTTCTTTCGCTCCTTGACACCGCCACGCCTGTGCTTTGCTGCATCGCCGTGGACGTACACAAACGGTGCGGCGAGCGCCTGCGTGTCCTCGGCGGTCACTTTGCCCTCCGCCAGGAGACGGGTGAAGGCGGCGTTGAGTTTTTCCTTCTCCGCCTCACCGAGGGAGCCATCGGAAAAGGCACCGGCGAGGTCTGCCTTCGCGACTAGCGCGCACTTGCGGCCCAGTTGGGCAGCACCCTTCTGCGCAGCCTTCCGGTCCGTCGTGTCCACCTCCTCCTCGTCTCCAAAGGCGTTGGTGAACAGTGGGGCTTTCAACAACAGGCCTGCGTGCAGCTGCCTCGCCCGTGAGCTGCTCGCTATGCTCTGGAACTCCTCCGTGCCCAGCATGCGAAGTGCGGCGTCACTCAGCTTGCACAACGCCAAAAGACCTCCTGCTCTTGCCACTAGCTCCGCAGCCAGTGGAACACCAAGGAGGGCATCGAGATTCGGCGTGGACATACCCACGTGTGCCGTACACCGGTGTGCGACTGCGAATGTGTATCGGTGGTGGTGGCAGGTGTGGGGCACGAGGAAGTGCACCGAGGGGAGGAGAGGGGAGCAAGCGATGGACCGAGGCTGCAGGATGTGGTAAAACAAGGCAGCCACAGCAGAAGAACGTAGGAAGGAGTGCCAAGAAGAGGTCGAAAAGGAAAGCGACGGAGGCGTTGTCGTGGCATGCGGGCTGGCGTGTGCGTGTGTGTGTGTGTGTGTGTGTGTGTGTGTATGTGCTTGCGTAAGGCATGCGGCATTGGCGCCACAGGATGCGCAGGAAACAGTCTCAGGACACGCCCTATGGGTGCACGCAACACATGTACGCACATACATGTACGTCCCTCAAGCGGAGCCGGCACCTTTTCCGGCGTCGTGCGTTGTTGCTCCTCACGCCCTAACTTGGGGGCTCGGGATCTGCTGAAGGCATCAGCGGCAGATCATTGCAGAGCGAATAGGCATGAGTGCGTACGCCTGAGCTGTTCAATCCTCGTCGTCTTTTGCGTCGTCTTATCCGGAGTTATGGGGATGGGAGAGAGGCAGTGGTGGCGACAGATGCGTCGGCCGCCTCTGCTCTCCCGCCTGGAGGCGCGACACACCGCATCTTGGCGGGCCATCGAAAGGTCACACACACACACAAATATATAACAGACAATCAAAGGAAGAACGCCTCCGATGCGCGAGAATGGAGAAGGCGCACGCTGGGCACGTGGCGCCGGGCTGCGATGACACAGAGAGAGAAAGAAAGAAAGAAGGGCAATGCACAAGCACGAGTCACCGCAGTGGCCGCATATGCCCCCGATCCCGGCGTACTCCTTCGAGGCATTACGACTATCGAATCGGTGCCTTGCGAGCGAGAAAACTCTTAATCTGAAAGACCAGTGCGTCGCACTCGCGCTGCAGCTCGTCGCATTGCGCCTGGGCAATGAGCAGCTCTTCGGCTGGGGTGCGAGGGCCTGCCGATGGGAAGCCGTATTGGTCGCTCTTCTCAGCCGTGAAAACTGACGTCTCAGCAAGGCCGTGAGATGCGGTGAGTCGAGGCGTGCCACCTGCCAGCTCAAAGGGGGATGCGTACCAGCGACCGTTCCAGAGCGCTGCCGCGGTGGACGCAAACGATCCTGGCGGCGCAGGAGTCTGCTTCGCGGACGGGCGGGCGGATGCCTTTACACGGCACCGTACCCGAAGCTTCCCGGTAGCTACACCCGTAGAGCGGTCTCTAGACATGGGGTAGCGTAGTGCAGCGGAGACACCTTGCAAGGCCTGGGGGGCCCACGTCGCCTCGGACGCCGTCCTGCCGCCTGTGGCGGCCCACCGCGCGCTGCCACAGACCTCCACAGATGAGGTGCCCCCAGCGTGACGAGCAAATGTGGCAGTCAAGGCACCGTCACGCGAGTCCACGCTCAGCGAGCGGATGAACGTGTGGGGGGGTGCGCGGAACTGCCGTCTTGATGCACCAGCCGTTGCTTCGGACTTCTCCTCCCACGCATACAGTCGCAACCATGCTGGGGTGCGAAGAGAAGCCGCGGCACCGGGCGCTGCGGCGGCGCTGGAGAGAGATGCCCATGGATCGGGTCCAGAGGCTGCGGCGGCGACGGACTGCAACGACATCGGCCGCATCGCGTGGTGAAGGTCAATCGACGCGAGGGAGCGGCCACCAACGAACAGCTGCGTCTCATCCATCGAGCACGCCAGGCAGGTCGCAGCGAAGCCGCATAACAGGGATGCCAAGACATGTCCACTGTGCACCTCGGCCACGAGTACACGTCCGTCAGCCCCAAGAGTCACCAAAGATGTTCCATCAGAGAGGAACCGGACTGCGACGACGGGGACGGTGTGCCCTGTGATCCGCCGACACTGCCTAACCCCGCTCGCGCGGAAGAAAGTGTGCAAAGGAAAGACGCAGCTGACGGCATCGTGGCCAGCCGTTGCGACAAGATGGTCCGAACTGACGGCGAGATCGTAGATGGCCCCGCAGTGCAGCGTCGTATCGGAATACGGCGTCAGCACGTGTGCACTCTCATTCACTGGAGCGCAGAGCAGGATGCTGCCTTCACTGGTGCCGATGAGCACGGCGCGATCGTCGAGCACGGAGATCGCGCTTGTCGCCGTGATGCCACTGTCGACGTCCAGCACCGACTCCACCATGAGCGGCAGAGCGATGGTGGTCTCCTTCACTGACATGATCGTGTCCCAGCCGTCGTGATCATATGCTTCTGGTCGGGGTGGGCAGAGGCTGCACTATTACGGGCCAGGGAAAAAGAAACCGGCAACGGTCTTTGCACGCGACAGCAAAACGGGGTCAAAGAGCAAGAGAAGCGAGTGAGAGACGCAGAGGATGCCGACGTGGGTAAGAGTGGGGCTGGCCGTAACGGCACCAGACGTGGGGGGCGTGTCCGCTTGCTGAAGAAGATGAGCCCTGGCCTGCTCCCTCTTTGTTCTCCTAGAGAAGCGCTTCACAGAGACGTCGGTGCACCGGTGTCACTTCTGAGGCGCCTAAGTGACTCGTGCGCTCACACACACACATACACACACACACACACAGAGCCCGAGGCCACCCGCCGCCGAGGGGAGAGGACGCGGGCAAGGAAAGAGGGAGGTACAACAGCAAGGAGTCGTGAAAGGGCATTGGCGGGGGAGGTCCGGCATACGTGCCAGTGAGAGAGCAGGTCCGCGGCTATGCCGAAGTGTCCTCCTAGGGACGGCAATCGCAAAGCGAGAGAGATGAAGCGGGTGGCAGAGGTGCCCGTTGATACGTAGCGTCTACGCCCTGCCTCCGTATCGAGTATGTGTGCACACGTGCTGATGCGCACGGTGGGCGGCCCCTTCCGAGTTGAGAGACACGAGTGTGTGTGAGGTCAGTACTCACAGGTCATTCTCTCCTCGTGGTGGGCATGGCTGACCTCATGCACCGTCGAAGCGCTTCGGCCTTCCAATGACAACAGCGGCCACACGCGCGTGCGCACATAGAGCGCAGAGGAAGACGGTGAAGGAGGGGGGCTAGTGCGGGAGTTGGCGAACTCCCACCTTCTCCGACCGCTGAGCATGGATCACTTGAGACTACGCCTACGATGTGAAAGATGGCACACGACAACGGAACACAAAACACAAAAATCGAAGAAGGAAACGCACAGAAGAACGAAACACTTAACATGAGTTGCCCGGCCGTAATCACAGTGCAAGCACTTTGTGGACCGCGACGACCCCTGTGCGCGGCTCATCACGGTTGGCTCACCTTGAGATGCTGGGCCCCTCAAATACTTCAAGAAGGACGTGCCCACCACAATCGTGTAGGTACGCGTGCTCGCACACCCATACACGTAGATGCACAAGAGCGGCTTCCGAGGAACTCTTTTCTCTTACACACTCTCTGCCTCAGTCTTCCCCCTACGCTCACCGCGGACGACAGCGGCGCGAAAGCCATCGTTTCACAGACGGAGCGGGCCAACGCGACAAGATGCCCGCACAGTACGAGAGTCAACGCGAAGAAGCATCACCGCATGCGCACACAGAGGAAAGGAGGGACACACATGCAGGCACACGGCAACAACAACACGAATAACTTCACCAGCGGCAGCGATCCGGCATGCAACGAATGGAGGGCCAGAGATCAAGCACCTCACCTCGACATGTTCATCAGCATGTTCGCGTCTTTCGGTACGAACGTGACGTTCTGCATGGGCACGATCTGGTTGGCCACCTCCACCGCTGCCTCAATGCGGCGCAGCTCCAGCAGGCCGGAGCCGGATTTCTGAATGGCCTCCGAAATGAGCCGCGCCGACTCCGCCTCACCCTCGGCGCGCACCACGGCAGCACGCCGCTTCTGCTCATTCTCCATCACAACATAGCGGTAGCGCTCTGCTTCCTGCTGGGCCACCTGCTTCTGCTCCACCGCCGTCATAAAGTCAGCGCCAAACTGGATGTCTACCAGCGAGAGGTCTTCGATGATGAGACCGAACTGATTCACCTTCTCCTGCATGAGCTGGTAAATGCGCGCGGAGACGGCGTCGCGCTTCTGGATGAGTTCCTCCGCCTTGTACTCCGCCACAACCGCCTTCAGGATTTCGTTGCTGACAGAGGGCAGGATGCGCTCGTCGTAGTCGAGACCGAAGGTGCGGTAGATCTGCGGGAGGCGGTCAGCCATGGGACGGAAAAGCACGCGCAGCCGCACGTTCACCATCTGCAGATCCTTTGTGCCGGTCATTGTGTGCAGCGTGCGCGGGCGCACCCGCACGTTGAAGCGCAAGATTTCGTCCAGGCCGATGATGCGCCCCTGAAGGCCTTCGCCGTACACGGAGTCCTTCAGTCCGCTAATCTTGTTGTATAGAATGCACGCCTCACCAGGGTAGACCACAAAGCAGCAGCTGTACACGCTAAGGCCGGCAGCCATCGCACCGATGGCAACCTTCTGCAGCAACTTCGACATCGCCAAGACGATAGGAGAGACGAGAAATCGAAGAGTCAGGAGGCAGGCGCCAACAGCAGAAGCGGTGGATGCTGTGAGATGCTGGCAAACTCAACCTGTGTTTTTTGGGGGGGGGCCTCTTGGTGATTGAAGAAAACTCTTCGTGGATGGAGAAGAATACGCGAAAGATGCAAGGACTGCGCGAGGATGGCAGCTGGGGACCGCGCCGGTGAAGTCAGCTACACGCGTCCTGAAGATGCGCACAGAAGCCAACACGAACACACAAAGAGAAGGCGCAGAGCAACACAGAGGGCGAAGTCCACAGCGAAGGCACAACAAACTACGCGCAACTTTTTCTGTGCGATAAGGAAACGAACAGAGAGCTGCGGAAGTGCGGCATGGACGAGCAGAAGGGGGCAATGGAGTTGGAGGACATTCATGTTGGTGTCAGCGCGCAGATACGCAGTGGGAGTGTGAAAGGTGCAAGGGAAGGGTATGGAGGGGTTAGTCCAGATACAGAAGTGAGAGAGCGAGCGTGTGGTCTGGGAAACGCGAGTGGGATGAGTGCAGCCGCGATGATAAGCGATGCGCGAATGAAAACGAGGCAGCCACGAGGCGTGCATACGCGCACGCACCCGCACAGGAACAGTGAGCGCAGTCTCAAGCGTCGAGAGAGCCGCTCTACTTCACAACGTGCTCGCAGACATCAGTTTTAGAAATTCAGTCACTGACCCCCGCCTGTCTCCGCGCCCTTCATGTATGTGGCTCTGTCTCCGGCTACACGGTTTTCACGCCTAGGTATCTCAGCATGCACAAACACAGCATCATACAGAAAACAGGGAGCATACCGAATCAAACACGGAGAGACAAAAACAAGTGCTCAGGAGCTCCGCCCCCCCCATCCCTCCGCCCTCTTCCACACACACACACCTGCGTGTCGCGGCGCAAAGAGCGACGGAACCGCAAGAGGAAAGGTAGGGTCACACAAGGATGCACATAGCGAGACGCACACGCACTCGAACGTGCGCTTGAAGTGCTCCACAGTCACCACCACCACCACCACCACCACGGCAGAAAAAGTGTGCGAAGGAGAAGACGAAGAAGAAGGGGAGAACAGAATGGCCAACACCATCACCACTGCGGCCCGCCAGCCCTGCGCCGCGCCCGATCATGCGAGCTTTCCGTCTCCTCATCCCCTGCCTCACTCATCACCACGGCAACGCAGTGAGAGGAGAGACGGTAGGGATGTCAGACACGGAGTGCGAGACAGAGCAGAAGAGACGCGGCGTCGCAAACACAACACAGCGACAGTGACACGGTCCATGTGCTCATGATCGTTAACGTTCTTTCTTATCACTAACACGTTTCTTCGCTCCGCACAGCCTTGCTCGGCACTTTGTGCTTCGCATGGGGGAAGCGCCGCTGCTGCGCACGCGAAAAAGGCAGTCCACGTAGCAAAGACGAGCAACAGGCGAAGGGTGCAGGGAAAGGGGAGGAGGACGGCCTTCAAGCAGTGCAGCCGTCACGTGCAGCATCAGCGTCACGCGCGCACGCAGACGCCAGTCCAGGTCTTCTCTTCAAGTGAGCGCGCCATCCCCCTCCACTCTCTCCCTCTATCTAGGTGTGGTTGCCTCCTGAAAGGCCCAATATCGCCACTGGTGGGCGCATCACACGCCCTGTCACCCCTTCGATCCTTTTCCCTCATACATGTGCACTCGTCACTGTGTGTCGCTTCTTCCCTTTTCTCGATGCTTTCCTGACATTCGGTGGTGTGCTCGGCAAGTGAGGAGGAAGGGGGTGCGCCGTTTATTCGATTAAGGCAATCCCATTACGCAACGCAGACAAAAGCTCAGCAACAGAAAGAAGGACACACGCACGTGTGCGCTCGCACGTCCCGGCGATTGCGCCGCCACCGCCAACCGCGCCACCCACTGCGAGGGTGCGGAGAAAAAGCCGAAAGAAGCGACGCTTCGCGCCACGACGACAGTCAGCCCTCCTCCACCTTAACCGTTAGCCATGCGGCCACACACATCTCCGCCACTGCTTTCCAGTAGCTTGTGCGCACACACGGTAATGATGAGCACCATCGGTGCTGCGGAGACGGGCAGCCGAGAGCCGCATTACTTGGGGAAGCGCTCCTTGTAGTCGGCAATGACCTTGGCACAAAGCCCGTCCTCCACATCCAAGCAGAGGAACTCGTCCAGCACCTCCGCGTCCATCAGCTGCATCTGCAGCATCGAGTGGATGATGCGACTGAGCAGCTTCTCCAGCCCGTCCTGCACACCCTCGGGGTTGCAGAGGCTGTACACAACATCGAGGTCCATGCGAATCATGTTCTCCTCGTCGGTGGACGGCAGCGGCACGCGATCCCAGAAGGACATCAGCGTGTCCACGGCGGAGTCGTCGGGGCTCTCCAGCCGATTGTACGTCAGTCGCAGCACGTTCGCCGCATCGAAGTACACATCGGCGCGCGTCTCCTGCTCAGTGGAGGTGAGGCGCAGCATACTCATGAAGCGCTCCCCAAACTTTGGGACATCTTCCAAAAGGCCGTCCTCGATGGCAGAGGCAAGAGCGCTGGCAAAGCCGTCGAACACCTCCGTGTCGATCATGTACAGCCCAACGACGAGGAAGCTGAAAGCCTCGCGCTGGGCGTCCTTGCGGGTGGTCGTGCAAGCCGAGTGGATCACCTCCTGCGCCACCGCCACACAAAGCTCGCTCTCCGACTCAAAGAAGCGGTCGCATGTGTTGAACTGATCGACCCAGTGGAGGATGACGTCGTTCGTGCGGTCTGCCACCCACTCCTGGAACATCGACGCCACACGCAGCTCGAACTTCACGAGCGGCACCTGCGGTGACGCCTCGTCGCGGAACGAGGCACCAGCAGGTGCAGTGGCAGCGGCCGTGGACGCCGCTGAGGAGGACAAGGCTGCTGTGTTGGCTGCCGGCGCTGCACTCGATGTGCCACGCCCGTTCAGCCCCTTATCAGCCGAAGGTGCCGGTGCTGCCGCAGTACCTGTCTTCGTCGTGGCGGCGTCGCGCCAGCTCTTCGACGCAGCGGCGGCGCTGCCCTGGTCACGGCCGCCTTTCTTCGGGGGCGGGGCAGTGGCGTACTTTTTATCCTTGCCGTGGCTTGGCGGTAGGGCCGCCTTGACGGGCTTCGGCTTCAAGCCCCAACCGCGCTTGCGCAGGTCTAGCAGGTCCATAATCTTGAAGCGAATGCGCGGCGGGTACGGGCAGTCGGACTTCTTATTGAAGTTTTCGAGGGAGGTGAAGTAGGGGTCTAGCGTCTTCTTGTGGTTCTTATCTAGGCGATCGCCGATTGTGTTGAGGAGCGCGGCGAGCAGTTCGATGTTCTCGCTGCTGGGAAAGCCCGTCTTGTCACTGCAGCGCATCGTCAGATCCATGACGGTAAACATGGTCGAGTGCGTGAGGGCCGTGCAAAGGTACAGCTCACCGATGAAGCGCATGTTCGACCGTTTGCGCCGCATCACGTTGGAGCGCTCGTACTCGAGCTCCTCCTCTGACTTGTCCTCCATCTTCGACAGCTCCTTGGAGAGCGTTCGGAACTCGTGTTGCGCAGTGCTGATGATGGCGTCGCGCAGCTGCGACTGGGGTCGCTCGCCCTTGTGCCCATCGCGCAAAACTTTCGCCTCGTATAAGGCAAGGCTGTGGCACACGCCGGCGTACAGCTTGCTGTTCTCTGGCTCGTCCAGCGCCTTCTTGAAGATGATGTTGACGACCATGTTCATAATATCCTCCGTGGCAAAGAGCTCCTTGGTGAGCAGCTTGTCGATCATGATGTCTTTGTTCTCCTCTGTGAGCTTGTTCAGTGTGCCGTGCAGCAGTCGCTGCACCCACTCCTCCGTCGTCTGAGCGGTGCCCTTCGCAACCCAAGCATTCTCACCGCGCACCAACTTCGTCTGCGTCAAGCGACGGCGTCGCACCACTTCATCCAGAGAAAAGCCCGGGTACGGCGGCTCAAGGTAGTTGTTTCGCACACTGCGAATCTGCTCCACGGTGAACTGCATGGTCGTACGTGTATGTGTGTGTGTGTGTGTGTGTGTGTAGAGAAACGGGAGATCGAGCTTGGTGCTTCGGTGCAGATGGTGAGAGCCCCGAGGGTAGTGCTCAAGCTTTCGTGGTGGTGGTGGCAGGGGAGATGTGTGAGAGAAGAGGCAGTGAAAATGCTTTGTGTGTGCCCACGGCCGAGGGGTGTTGTGTACGCACGCGTGGGTGAGTGCGCCGGCGGGGGAAGGGGAGGGAGGCGTGGCGAGCGAGTAGGGATGTGAGTTGCTCGGTAAAGAAGGCAGATAGCCCTAGCGTATCTCAGCAGTAGAGACGTGTAATTGTGTCACGGGAGTGGAAGAGGGGTAGGAGCCACCAGCAAGACCGATCACCAAGACAGTCAAAGCAGCACCCGAAGCGGCCGCAAAATCGAAGAAAACGCACGTGCGCGCAACGCAGGAGAGAGAGCCAGGCGGTGAATGGCAGAGGTGAAGAAGGAAAGTTAAAGGGGGCGCGCGTGTGCATGCGAGAGTGGGCCACGTAAGTCTCCGTGCGCTCATGCGGGCGATTCTTACTCGAACAACCGCTGGCTCGAGCAGGGTGAAGGCTTCCGCATGAGCAGCGGTACAAGAGAGAGGAAGGTCAGACGGCGACAGTGCCTTTCTCTCCCCTCCACCCGCCCTCGCAGGTACCGGCACAGATGCACGACGACAAGCGGAAGAAGAGCGGCAACCATGCGAGAGATGCAGCCACACAACATTTTCGGAAGGCGCGGTTAGAGACGACATGTTCACACTCTCCCTCCCTCGGGCCCCTTGCCAGACGCTGTGTAGTCCACACGTGCGCCAGCCTCCATGAAAGTGGGAAGCCCTGGGTGGTTCGAAGCGTCACTTTCCTCCTCACCTTTACAAGGTTTGGTGTGCTTAGATGGGGGAGCACACGGAGATAGATAAACCGCGAACGCAAGAACAACCACTTCAAGACGCAGCTCGACGAGCGGAGAAGGCCCCATGAAACACCCCCCCACACACACACACACACTCGCACGCGGCGCTGCGTGCTTGGTTCCCACCTCTCCAAAGTCTCCGCAAGTGTGGCTGCCTTGCTCAACTGTTCAAAATGGCGTTGAGGAAGTCATCATCATTCTCTGGCATCGGCAGCACCACCTTGGCGCCCCCGGTGCCCAGCGCCGCAGAATCCACAGTTCTCGCCTGTTCTATCTCGGCTGAGGTCGCAGAGCTCGCCTCATTCGCAGGGGGGGTCCAAAAGGATGAGGCGGTCAAGAGCCGCTTCGGCAGAAAGCCCGGCTCAGTACGGCCTTTCTCCCTGTCGATGATGATCGAGTAGCCCTTCAGTCGCTTCTTGCGATGAAACTGGACGGCTTTGCGGGCCTCCCCAACGAGGTTGAACTCCACAAAGGCGTAACGACGACTCTTGCCGGTCCTGTGGTGGCGCACAATGCGCACGCTCAGCACGCGGCCGAACTGATCGGCAAAGTGGCGCAAGTCCTCCTCGACCGTCTCGGGATGCAGGTTCGCCATGACGACAGTGCGCAAGGGGTCTGAGCGGGCGTTGAGGTCGGTGAAAGGGTTGCGCCGCTCATTCTCGCCCTGCAGCTGGGCCGCCCACGCCTCCTGCTTCGACAATGTGCCAGCCGCAGTGGCTGTTGCACTTCTCGTGAGTGTAGACGAGGATGGCAGCGGGGCATCCACCTTGGCATCACGAGTGGGCTCGTCTTCATCCGCCTGCTTCGCCAGCGCCAGTGCGGTATTGAAGGCATTGTGGCACGAGTGACCTTTGGTGATTCCCGGTTGGCGTCGGTGCAGTCGACCAATCGAAGGCGGCGGCGGCCTCGCCTGGAAGAAAGTGCGCTTCCACGCGGCATGCATCTCCTGCCGCTGATGCGCTGCCACCCTTTTGCGCTGCAGTCGCGACTCTTCTTCATCGCCCTCCATCATATATATATATATATATATATTGGAAGAGAAGTGTGTGTGTGTGTGTGTGTAGTGGATGGGTGGCTGCAGCTGTGCGCGGTGTCTCGTGCTCGTTTTGTTTCGTGCACCGCTGCAGGTGCGCCAGGGGGGGGGGGGGGCAGGGGCAGGCCGATAGGGTTCCGCACTCGCCCTCAGTGTGCACGCAGGGACGTGCACACGCAAGTGAGCCTCCCGTGGATGCGACGGTGTGGCCCTGTGCGTGGCCTGCCGCGGCGCGTGAACACTTGGCGCTCGACACAGCCGCGCATGCGTGCAGCGCAAAGAAAAGAAGTGAAGAGGAAGAAGAGTGGGCGGGCGCTGCGAGTCGAGTTGAAAGAAAAGTTCTCGAGCGAGCAAAGGCTCTCTGCTCTGAAACGTAGGAGGAGGGGGCGGGGGTTCAGTGGACCCGGTACCACCCTCGATCTTACCTCCGAGTCAAGCAAGGAGACGCGGGTCAGTTCCCAAGGAGTTTGTGGGATGTGTTGAGGTGCGGCAGCGGCGGCACCGATGCCCCGCAAAAGAATGAGAACGCGTCAGTCCTGCGTCGTTGAGCTCGCAAGCGTGGAAAGGCTTGAGCACGCGCATCTGCCTTTTCAAGATTGCTTCGTGTGCCTCCCTTGTCGTGACGTGGTGGAAACACGGGGCGAGAGAGGGCGCAAGGGCAGAAAAGATGCGGCGCCCTCATGTCGCACGCGGCGCTTGGCACCGTGAAAGGACAAGAGAGTGTGAGGAAGTGGAGAAGGGGGGAGAGGCGGCCCTCCCCTCCCCTGAAGCACAACGTACATGAAGGGAGACCCACACGTGAGAAGCGACCTCAACGCCAGGGTCTAAACAGTGGAAACACAAGAAGATAAGGATAGTGAGACGATGGCGACAGACCTTCTGCAACAAGGGTCCATGAACGCGCGTGCGTGCCGGTCTCGGGAAGGGTGAGCAGCATCGCTGCTACTGCTCTGCGCGGCAGCCTCAGCATTGCAGATCGAACGCAGAAGAGAGGACGGGGAAGAGGAAGGCGACAGACAGTTTCAGCTGCTGGGGCGGGAAAAGAACACACAGCAAACAGCTTCACAACACAAAGCCATCCTCTTGTCTTCACCGCCACTGCTGTTGCACTTTTGGTTCTGACCCCGGGGGTTTCCTGTGTCGATGGCGCCGCACTCGGTCCCCTACGGCGTGGCAGCAGCCCTGCGGCACATAAACGCGTCCAACGCAGAAGAGCAGAAGAGGGCCACTGCGAGACAGCGGGGTGCGATGGCGCGCGCTGTGCACGACAGAGAGACCCCCTCCCCCTCCTCCGTGGTAGCACACAAACAAAAGTCAAAATAGCCAACAGGTTCATCGATACGCACACCCACGCGCACTCACACACACTCTCTCTGTGTATGAGGCATGTATCGAGGCACGGAGCACTGCCATCAGCAGGGAGAGCTCCTTCTACTCGATACACAGCACACATATATACGAAGCCGTCTCGGTGGGGGGGGGGGGATATGCCGCAACAGTTTATAAGGGGGCGTGATAAACGGGACACACACACACAAACACACACACACACCAACGAGGCGGCACCGCTGTGATGCCAAGCGGAATCTTCTATGCATCTATCAAAGGTGAACACGAAAGGGAAAGAGAAATGAGGGCGACACGCGCACAGCGCCACCACGTGTACACACACACACAGACAGAGACACATGTATGTATACGCATATGTGGGCATCGCGCCCCACCACGGTACACTCGAACACTCCTCCAACACCAACCCCCCACCGCTGTCCGTTACCATCTAAGCGGGAAGCCGATACATCAGGCGGAGGGAAGGCTTGCTGAGGTAAAAGCAGAGGTTTAGCTCTGAGATGCCAACAATGGGCTGAGAAGGGCAACATGGATGCCGCTCCTCGTCCCATCCTCACTCCCCCCCCCCACACTGCCGACGCAGTGCGCGCACAGAACCTTCTCGGGCGGCGCTGACAGCTGTCAGGCAATGCGGCCGGACATCGCTCGAGGAAGCGATCCAGAAGCCGGCTCCGACGACGCAACCCGATCAGATACGTAGCAGTGCAGCTCCTTGAACGGATTTACCACGCTGCCTTCCCGGCTGAAGTGCAGCCACAACGCACTGGCTCTGAAGATGTCGAGCCCCGTCCGGTCGCGCAGCTCACCAGGGCTCAGGCGCAGGCGGCCAGGCTGGTGGCGCCGTCGACGTGTCTCGATCTCTCGCCGAGTGTGCAGCATCGTCTGAGCAGGAATGTGCCAGCTACGGCACAGCATCATCTCGACGACAGAGAGCTCCTTCTGCGCCTCTTCGGCTGCTGCGGCATCGGCGTTGGCGGCGGCGGCGCTGCCCGTGACCGCTGCCTCTTCCTCGTCTCCATCCTCCGGCCCGATGGGCTGGCGCATGCCTTCGAAGCACGGGAAAACGCCCGCCAATTGAGCGAGACCGACAACCCACGTCTCCATCTCTGCCCGATCACGGCACATGACATCCACAAATTTCAACTGCCGCTTATGTGCGCGGGTGTGATAGGCGAGAGTGAAGGAAGTACAGAAGTCACCAACTTCGCCCTTGCGCTCATGGAGGGCGTACTTACGAAAGGCAGGCGAGGAGCGTCCCAACGTGATCTTCACCACGGCATCCAAGTACACACGGCCGCCGCCCGTTAGCCCCGGCCCATGATGCGACTCATCCCAACACAACAGCAGACGGTTGTTTCTCTGTGAGAGGTAAAACCAACGCGCGTGTGGGCGGCCATAGCGGTCGAGCTTCGTGAGAGAGGCGCCCATGTCCATGTAAGCTGTCACCCGTGTCAGAAGCGCAGGGTCGTCGAAGGAGGAGAGGTGGCGGGGCCTTCGGTTGGTGCCCTTCCCAATCGCATCGGGGGCGACAGCGCCGGCGTTGGCGTCCGCCTCTATCTTCCCAGTCTCCTCGCACCTGTGACACACGCTCCAGTACTTGGGAAGAGGCTGTGGATCTCCACTGACGTTGGTAAAGTTGCCGAAGGTGCCGAACGGCTGTGGTAGAGAAATCGGCTGGAGCCTCTCCTGCTGCGGCGGCTCCTGCCTCGGGTGCTTCCTTGAAGACTGCACAACAGCGTTGCCTGCCATCGCCAGTACAGCGCCTCGCAGCCACCCCTCAATAGAAGGAGGCTTGAAAGGGGTGGAAGACGCCGTGGTGGATGTGGCGTCTCTGCAACTGCAGGAAGTGGTGTTCCGTCGACAATGACCGGCAGCCGGCTCACCCTCTGTGTGGGTAGAGGGTGAAGGAGTAGATCCAGAAGCCATGAGTCCCACGAGCGTGAGACGAAGCTGCGCCAGCTCCAGCGCCTCCTTGTATATAGCTCGCTCTTGCTCAAAGGCGGCCAGACTCGCCTCATCGTGGGTATCGGCTGCGCGCGCGTCTACGATGCCCCCTTCACCCTCGTTTGACGCCTCCTCGAAGTCGCGCAAGCGCTGCAGCTCCCCTAATCGCATGCCTTTGACCTTTGAAAGCTCCTGCCGTGTTGCCGTGATGGCCGCAGCAGCCTCCTTCACCTTGCTGAGAAGCTGGCGCATGGCAGACTCATCACGAGACAGTTGGGCGCGTAGATCGACACCCGCCTCATCAGCGGTGGTGATTTGGGTTTGCACCTCAGCGCGACGTCGACTATACTGCCTCAGCATGTCCCTCAAGAGCTCTCTCCGTCGCGTCTCGAGAAAATTGCGCATGCGAGCATCGGGGCTCTCTTCATGCGCCAGCCGCTCCCTTAGGTGCGCGCACAAAACTTGCATTCGGGCTGTCTTGTCAGTGCCGTTGGCCAGAGGCGTGTGAAAAGGTGGCTGGAACAGAGGGTGTCGCAGCGTTGACGCCACCGCGAGCTGCAGAAGCCCCGTCGCGTGCTCTTGTTGAACCTGAAGGATGCGTGCCTCAGCGAGGAGAGCGTCGTGGACGTGAATGGACTCCAAGTACTCTGACTGGAGTGCGGCATGTTGTGGCGACTCGGCGCCGGTGTCAAGCACCCTCATGCTCTTTATCTTGTCAGCAAAGTAGAGCGACGAGAGCGTCTCCTCACACGTCACAGCTGTCGGGCTCACATTCACGAAGAGTGCCACCTGCGCACGGGGAGCCGCAAACGTGTCGCGCAGCATCATTGTGAGCTTGCTGTCACGGTATGGAATGTGTGGCGTACCGTGGTAGAGGTGGTGGACAACGTTGCCGAGTGCGGTGAGGGAAGCGTTGATGTGTCGCAGTTCGTCGAAACCTGTTCCGCGCACCTCAGCGTGCTTCGCCTTCTCACTGCCTGCAAGGTCCGCCACCGTCAGTGTGCTGTACATGACAGGTGCGGCGCGTGTGCCCAGCAGCGCGTTCGCGGCACCCTCAAAACACTCACTGCGCAGTGGCTGCGGCCCTCTCTTCTTCTGCTCCGCTGCTATCGATGCGGCGCATCGTGCCTCCCGCAGCGCGCAGCACTCAGCCAGGGTGGGCGGAGATGGGTGTTCGGGTGCAATGGGGGTCTGAAACACCTCGATCGTGAAGAAAGCATGCGAGCGAGAGGAAGTGTCGTTCGCAGATGTCGCCCTCTGCGCCCGGCGCGCCGCTGCTCTCTCGTACAAGCGAAACGCGTCCTGTAGCGTGCGCAGCGGCACATGCGTGAGGTGCGGCAGATGCAGGACGTCACGCGTCATGATGGGCTGCAGCGGCCGGCCAGCCACTCCCTCGTGCAACAAGTCACGGATCTCATCCATGTAGATTTCAAGGGCGGTCATGCCGAGCACAACGTGGCGCTCACACTTGGCGCGCATGCGCTCAGCGAAGATCAACATGCCCTGAATGGAGCGTAAGAGCAAGCCCGTGTCGGCGCCAACGGAGTGCACGCCCTTCCCACTGTCGTGCACGGCGGCCGTCTTTCCCAGCACCGTGAACGTCTTTCCGCTGCCGGTCTGCCCGTATGTGAGAATAGAAGCGTTTGTGCCGGCCAGTACACTGTCCACGCAGTCGAGCACGGCGGCCTCGTACACGTCCTCCTGCGTCGCGTCCATGTCGAATACGTGGTCGTAGGTGAAGTAGAGGTTGCGAGTGCCTTTCGTTGCACGACAGTCGGCGAATCGCAGCGAATTGTCAGAAGAAGGAATGCAAACAACCTTCTCGTAGCGCTCACTCTGCTGGAGGGGGGTCAGCGGATGTGCAAGCTTCGGTCGCACGCGCACTGAGACCGTCACGCGCGCCGTCTCACAATCGCCGCTATCTGCCATGGTCGTTGCACTCCAATGCAAACAGAACACGCTGTTGTGCGCCTGTGAGAAAGAAGAGCGTGTGCAGCAGCCACCGTGACGACAAGAGTCGTAGCGAGGAGAAAAGAGGATGGCCTGCAGCACCCAGGCATGGGCTTCGGCACCAGCGGCACGCTGTGGGCGCTTTCGCACGGTGTTGGAGAGGGCACTGCTTCGCCTTCCTGTGGGCGTCAGCGGCGGCAAAGAGCGCGGTAGTGAAAGCCCGAGGTGACGAGAGAGAGAGAGAGAGAGAGAGGTGAAGGCAGAGAGGCGTTCTTGAACGATCAAGTCATGGTGTGCGCGAGTGGCAGGTGATGCAAGACAGCCCACGTGAAGGTCGCTCGATGCGTATCCCTCTTCTTAGCTCCTTGCGCAGCGACGGAGCAGAGAGGCGGCGAGAGAAGAAACGGTAGAAGAGGAGGGAGACGCAATGAGCGCATCGTCACAACGAGTCTCATCCCCCACTCCTTCGCGGCTGCTCCTATCGCCTGCGTCGTGTTCTTCCACGACAATTTCGTCGCCATCGACCAACGGCACACCTGGAGAATGCAGAGCGAGAAGAGTACGCCTGACGCCAAGGGTCGCGTGCATCTCCAACGAAACACCCCGAGTTGGGCGTCGTTTCTCTACCACCCGCGCCTCCGGCGTGGGAGAGAGGCGGGCCGGAGGGACAGAGCGACACGCTTACAGTGGAAGAGGAACAGAGAGAATCGCCGGGGTATGAGGGAGGGGGGGGGGGGGCAACACAACAACGCAGACAGTCCGACAGCAAGGGTCAAGGGGGAGGGGAGAGGTGCCTGTGAAAGGGGGCTGCGTCGCACGACAGTACCTTGTCCTGCCGTCCACGCAACACAGCACTTCCAGCTGCGCTTCAGTACGAGCAGAGAGCAGAGAGAGGAGCGAGAAGAGGGTGACCAACCGTGCCGCATGGCTCACGGCGCTGAAGCACGGCCTTGGCACGCGCAAAGACACACAGACTCACGACACGCACACCTACGCGTTCACGGCGTGAGCTCGATCGTGACGCCTTCTGCCATGAGGCGCTCGATGAGAGGTTCGAGCATGTCTTGAATGTGCTCTTCCACCTTCTTTCCGGCCCCCGGCACCGCCACAAGATTCGACTCCACCTTGTAGCGCTTGATGGGGTCGCCGAAGAGCTGTACCTTGATGCGGCGCTTCTTCACAATAGCGCGCTTGCTCGCCAAGTCGATGAGGGAATGCCGCGGCTGGCTCGGCGCCGTCGAGAGGCCTGCGCTGGTATGAGTGCCGCTGCTGCCCGTCACCGAGGCATCTGCCGTCGCAACAGAGTTTCCATGTGGGGATGTGAGGGGGGGAGGGGCAACCGTTGTGTGGCCGCCCTGAGCCAGCTCTGGCGGACGCATCGCTCGCCGTCCGCCAGCACCAAGCAGCACGCCGTAGCCGGAGCTTGGGTACCCGCCAGAGCGTGCGCTGCGACCCGTGCTCGACTGGGCCGCTGAGAGGATATACGAACGTGCACTGCGCGGCACTCGGCAGAGCGATGAGAGCGACTCCACCTCGTCGGTGCGCGGTGTGCCGGTAAGTCCCATTGTGGAGTCCGGACTCAGCAGCGCCGCGTCTTCGCTGTTCGCCACATCCTCGATCTCCTGGAACACCTCGATGGAGGCGACCCCGTCCACGTGGATGTCGCTCACAGTCATCTCCAGCGGGCAGTAGAAGGGCATTGCGAGACTGAGGTCGCTGCTCAGCGTTGAGTTAGCACCGACGGTGTCAACGTTCACCTGCAGCCCGCGCAGCTTGAGGGAGAACTCGCCGTCGTAGCGCACCTTTACCATGAGCGCCGTGTGCTCCAGCGACAGCTCGCGGATGCCCGTCAGCATCACCTGCGGCGGTGTGCTCCCGATCTCCGGCAGCTCCACGTGAACGAGGCCGCGGACCACTTTGCTCTCCCCCTTCGCCATCGCACCCCGAATGGCCGTCTCGAGGGCAACCCGGATCGCCTCTCTGTTCTCCAGGCTCCACGTCTGCGGCCAGTCCCAGCGCAGCATCCTCCACCCCCCCCCTTCCCTTCCCCTCCCCTACTCGTGGCGTTGAATGTGGCGGCCGCGTCTCTAGCGGAAGCGTCTCTATGACCGTCAGGGAGGAAGTGCGGCCAAAGAGGGATGGCGCGGCGAGAGGGAGAGAGAGATGGAGGCTGCGAAGGCGGCACAGCACTGCTTAAAAGGCGGTTGGGTGAGCAAGAGAGAAGGGAGAGAAGGACAAAGTTTTATGCGAAGAGTTGCCAGTGTGGCTAGAAGCAGGCAGAGAGGCGCGCATGCACATACACGGTGAGTCATGCCCGATCCTACAGGAGTCAGGCAGAAGACGTTGTCTCCCCCGCACGTCACCAAGTCAATAACCGCATGCGCCAGTGAATCCACGTACGGCGTCGAGGCGCGTATGGCATGATGACACGGTAAAGAAGGAAAGGCAGCACAATGGCTGCCCCCCCCCCTCCCTCCCCATCCCTTCCTGCGCTCATTCGAGACGAGTGAGTCAGACTGCGCCAGCGAGGGCTGGCTCCGCCGTCGATTCCACCAGAGTAGCGCGGAGGGGGGGGGGGGGCAGTGCTGCAGCTGGTTGCGCCGCTGTAGGAAGGGCGGAGAGTGGAGGTGGGGGGAAGAGGGCAACTTGGATGAGATGGAGTTATGTGGCCGCCATCCAGAGGAACTCTTTGGCTTAGCAAGTACGAGTCACAACACATAAAGAGAGGAAAGAGATCGGCGCTGCACCTACGCGCGCCTGCTGGGTAGGGAGAAGGTGCGCGAGAGGGAGATGCATAATCGAAGCTGTGAAGAGGATGAGCAGTGCACATGCGTACACGCATACACATGCAACATTGGACAGGCGAGAACAATGCACCATACGCGTCGTCCTCTCCTCTTGCTATGCGCTGTGTGCTGCAACAACCGGTGGTGAGCACAGGACAGTAACGTGTCATGCCGCCACTAAGATAAGGATTCTTCTCCTCACCCGTTCTAGACCGCTCGCTCGCCTGGTGACCGGCCAAAGGGAATGACGCTGCCCAGCATGCTGCCCACATCCTCACGACCCATCGGCTTGGTGTGCTGGCCGAAGCGACGCAATACCGTGTCACGCGGTCGCAGGTGCCATTTCGTCTTCAGCTGACGCAGACGGTGCGGCGGCGTGTCGACAACCGTCGTCTCGGCGTCTTCACCGAGCGTTCCAGACGGCGCGGCGGCTTGCGCAGCTTCGATGGCGGCAGCAAACGAGGCCACCTCAGCCGAGGTGCCGTGCACATCCTGGCACATGCGCAGACACGTCAGCGTATCATCGTTGAAGGGGATGCCCAACAAGGAGTACAGCCGAATAACGTCGGAGGTCATGCTCAGCGAACCTTCCGCCGCCTGTGCGTTGGCGAGCAGCAGCGAGTTGAGAATGCGCGTCGTAAGCGGCTTGCCATAGCTGACAAGCTTCTTCACTTTGCCGTAGGCGCTGCTCACCGCACCAACGTGCGCCGCCAGCTCGATGCACTGGTCGTACATGGGCAGGATATTGTCGACGATGCTCCCTACCGCCTCGAGTCGCTGCATCATCGCCTCGCAGCTGGCGTACATCTGAACTGTCGGCTTGTCGCATGTTGTGCAGGCCTGCAAGAAAAGCAACGCCATCTCTGGGGTGGGATTGATGTCGCTATGCAGAAAGAACTGCTCGTAAACCGTCAGTGCCAGCTCACCATCCGCCTGCGTGGCACAGTCCAAAAACGCCATGGTGAAGAGGAGGTAGTCTGCGGTCAGGCCACGCTGCGACAACTGGCCAAGTACATCGACGATGTAGTCCCCCATACCAGGGACGTGGCGGATGGAGTAAAGCGCCCATTGATAGCACTCCAGCGAGACACAAATTTGTGCGCCGTCAGCGAAGCTGAGTGCCTCGAGAACGAGGGTTGGCATGTTCAGCATACTGCACATGCGCATGTAGGCTTCCACGCACTCGCTGCTGCGCTTCAGCGAGTAGAAGTCATAGAGCGACCACGTATCGAGGCCGCGAGCTGTGTAGGCCTCCCATGTAGCCGGTACTCCGCTCACTCCACCCAGAGCATCCGGTGATGCGCTCGATGTTGATGCCGCTTCAGTCGTCTCGCCGGATGTAAACGCACTGGACGCAGCGGGCGTCTTCTGCAGTTCCTCGGCAGCCATCGACACTAGTATCATCGTCTTGGCCAACATTGAGGGACGCGGCCGCAGATGCCGTTGAATGACCTCCGCCATGATGGCCATGCCGTGCGACGGCTTCTGGCACGCCACACACAGCTCCAAGACTGCGTCGTACAGGTACGTGGTAAGCGTGAACGCGTCGGCCGCGTCGCCGGAGGCGTCCGCCTCCATCTCCCGCGCACGCTGCAGGTACACATCCCAGCCCTTTTCCCACTCCCCGCACACCGCGCAGCAGCGGATCATCTCCGCGTGTGTCTCGGGCCCGACGTCGACCGGCGGAATGTTCGTTACCACCATCCGCTCAAAGATCTCCTCCGCACATTGGAAGCTCGCCACGCGCTGCCAATCCGCCACAAGCGTCAGCTGGTCCCTCTGATAGCGCAGAATCGCCGCGCAGCTCTTGTCCGGCAGCGGCACGCGCTGGTACAGGAAGTCAGTCAGTAGCCGGTTCGGTGTCGGCAGCATGCGCGCATGCCGCACCAGCTTATCAATGTCTAGCAGATGCATGTCTCTCTTGAAATAGCCGTACCGTGTATAGCGCAGGTTCTTTGCCAGCGGTGTTTGATTGTACATGTGCTTCATGTGCGGCCGGTCCGGGTCCACCCACACGCGGTGGGCCTTCTCAAAGCCAGGCTCTCCGCCGAAGAGCCCCATTGCCGACGTGGTCAGAGCTGGGCGGTGCAGCTCCTTGTAAGCCGCACTCTGAATGTGCTCCTCGAGCGCCCTCGCCGCCGGCGCTGTGTCATCGATCCATAGTGTCAGCTTGTCCCCTGTGTGAAGCGCCGTCTCCGTCGTCGGGTGAGACTGCATAAAGCTGGAGGCCGAAGCTACCGCGAGAGACGCGAAGCAGCGCGGCAGGCCGGTGCTGAAAAGCATTGCGTCCACCTCCCCCCCCCGGACTTAGCACAGCCTTGTCGCTCCCGTGTGCGTATGTAGGGCTCCTTTTCTGCCTCCTCCCTTCTTTGGCTCACTTTGTTTTAATGCGATTGCGTGGTGGCCTATGCTGCAGCGTGTGAGACAGCGAGTCGTATGTGTGTGAGCTCTGGGCGGAAAGCGGGACTAGCGGTGGCATGCACACACACACACACACACACACAGCCGGCGACGCGCACGAGATGACTCTCACAGATGAGCGAGAAGGTAATGAAGAACACGAGGAGAGGGAGACAGAGAAACGGGACAAGGGCACAGTTTTGATGCGGAAAGGTGACGCATGGAAAGACACGAAGAAGAGGCGAGGAGGAATGTGTAAGAAACCCGGCAACGACACACGCCAAGCACCTTGACCGCGCACAGAAAGCAGTGCTCTACGTGCATGGCGCCTGAAACGACGCTGCATCCTCGGGCACATCGTCAGTAGAGAGCACGTGTGCCGAAAATGTACACGATAGTAGCAGAGAAGTGCGGTGTAAAGCGAAACTGGGAGTTCCGCAGACACACCTCACCCCCCCCCCCACACGCACCTCTTATCCTTCACGGGGGGGGGGGGGGGGGGGGAAGAGCTATCTGGACACGCTCACTCTCCTCCACCTCAAGCACTTCAGCCTCCATCAGCACTGTCTCGTGCTGAAGGTGCTGCTGGTGTGTGTGTGTGTGTGTAGATGTTTTAGAGTTGGTTGCAAGACGGTAGCACTGGTAGCGATGGGTGGTTGCAACATACCGTGACGGTACATAGATGAAGTGCACAAACACATAGGCAGGCTTCCGGCGCTGTACATAATTCCCTCAGCCTCACCAAAGCACAAAAAAAAGAACAATAAACCGCGGAAGGGAGGGAGGGGGGGGGGGCATGCGCGTGAGCACACACACACACACACACAGGTCTACGCGTTCCTTTCGTCACGAATTCTTTGCCCCCCCCCGACGCCCCCTTTTTTGTATCATCGTGAGCACGTGTGCAAGACGACAACGCACACGCACACCCAAGGGGGTGAGATGTTGCGCGCCTACAAAAGAAGACAAGCGGCAGCGCACAGGATTCGGGAAAGAGTGCACAAGAAGGCGTGAGCCTCGCCGAACGCACCCGCCACCACCACCACCAGCAGCGGCGGCTCCTTGAAACCCACAGGCAGAGGCGCACGCGTTCGCTGCGCAGAGAGGGACAGAGATGAAGAGCAAGCGTAGGGTCGATCAGCGACGATGCCGAGTTGTCGGCATAGACCAGCTACGCAGAAGAAAAAGAGGCGCGCGGGAGCAAGAGAAGGGAATGCGATGGTACGCTGCGTTTGCATCCTCAATCCCCACCACAAATGCTAGGCGTCGGTGACGGGTAGCGGGAGCCCCTTCGCCTTCAGCTGGGCCTCTAGCTGCTCAACAATCGCGCGCAGCCGCACCATCTCAGCCTGCTGCACACTGACCTCACGCGCGTACTGCTCGTCGTACACAGAGACGCCGTTGGGGTCGGTGGGACGCACCACACCGGCCTTTGCAGCCAGTGTTCGTGCCTCCTTGCGCAGGTCGTTGATCTCCTTGATGAGGATGACGTTCTCAGTGGTGATGCGCTGCTTCTCCACGCGATGGTTATCCTCGTCCTTGGCGATCTTCCTCTTTAAGCTCGCCAGGTTTCCCTCCAGGTGGTCGCGCTCCCGGTGGTAGTCCTTCACCTCATCGGTGGCGGTCCGAGCTGACGTAAACTGACGCTGATTGGCTGGCCTGTGCCCATCCGTGTAGTTCTCGTACAGCGCCTTCGCCATCGACTTGAGCCGCTTTTTGTCCTTCGATGCTTGATAGTCGCTGTAGGTATCGCTGATCTCTGCCCACATGCGGCCCTGAAGCGACTTCGCCTCGGCTATGCGGGCCGCGAGGCCGTCGAGCTCCTTCTGCTGGGCCGCTCGCTTCTGTCGCAGGCTCTTGATCTGCAAGACCAGGTGCTCATTGCTGGACTCATACTGGCCCGTCTCCGCCTCCATGTGCTCCAGCTTCAGCCTGGAGGCGCTGATCTCGTTGTCTTTTGGCTCAATCTGTGTCTTGAGCTCCTTGCGCTTGAACTCGAGCACGAACTTGAACTTTTCCAGCTCCTGGTTCTTTGTTCGCAGGTCTTGGATGCGGCGTTCCTTCTCAGCGATCGTCTCCCCTCGCTCGCGCACCTCATTTGTGAGGGCCTCGATGTCGCGCTTGGCTGAGTTGATGTGCGACTCTAGCACTGTTTGTTGCCGAAGCTTCTCGGTGATATCGGTCATCTTGGACTCCAGCTCAGCACGGCTCATGTTCAGTTTGGAGAGGAGCGCGTTGTTGGCCGACTGCAGCGCTGCCGCCTCTTCCTCCTGTTCACGGAGACGCTTCTCATAGTACTCCTTAGCCTTCACAATCTCGGTGTCATTGTCCTCTTCAATCATGGCGCACATCGCCTCCGTCTCAGCGTCGTTGCGCTCCTTCTCGGCCGCAATGCGGTGCTGCTCCTCGTCCAGAGCGTGGAACTCCCTCTGCTGCCGCTGCTTGTCGGCCAGGCGCTGGGTGTCGGCCTCGCCCTGCAAGAGCGCCTTCTCGCGTTCGTGATTCGTATCCGCCTCGGCAAGGAGGTGGCGCAGTTGGTCGGCACGGCTACTGAGCGACTCGATCTTGCAGCGGTAGTCCTCCTCGGTCTGGCTGAGCGTCTGGGCAAACTTTCGCTCCATCTCCGCCGTGAACTCGGTGAAGCGGATGGCCTGCTCGCCTTTGGCCGCCTGGAGAGCCGCGATCTCCGCCTTCTGCTTCTGCATCTCACTCTGGTAGTCTCGGTCGAGCTGGGCGATCTGCTCTTCGTGCTGCCGCTCCTTCTTCAGCTTCTGCTGTGCCATGCGCTGCTGCAGGTCCTTCACCTGAGCGGTGATGTTGCGCAGAAGCTGCATGGAAGCGTCCAGGTCACGGCGATCGACAAGGAGCTCTGTCGTGTGCTCAACCTGCTTTACAGTGCCACGGTGCGGGGCTACAACGTCCCAAAAGACTACCATTCCATCCTCACCAACAGTAATGAGCATGCCCTCATCGTACGAGAGAGCCATGTCCGTGATGACACCGATGTGAGTGACGTGCGACTCGATCGTGATGTCGCGTTGCGCCATCACGATGCGTGGGTTGCCGTGATGGCCGTCACCGCCGCCGCCTACCCCGCCACCGCCGGCGCCGCCACCACCTCGGTCCACTCCCTGTCCGTTCAGCTTCTCGCCCAGGTACGTGTTGAACACACGAACGGTGCCGTCCTCGCAGCCGCCAAAAAGGAGTTTCAGCGACTGACTGACCAGCATGCACCGCATCGATGCGTCGGGCAGGTTGTACTCAATCGTCTGCAGCATCGTGGCTCGGTCCACCTGCCGCATTTTTCGATCGTTTCCAGCAGCCCAGACAGTGTGCACATCCGCCGCGGCGCAGTGGTACGTCACGGCTTTCGTGACGTTATCGCGGACCTTGTGGAAGTCGCACAGGCTAAACTCGAAGACGGCTCCATCGGCACCAGACGAGATGAGGCGGGTGTCATCCGGCGGCACAAAGCTGAGGCTTCGTACCTTGCTGTTGTGCCCGCGCAGGTGGCCCAGGAGCTCGCACGTGTACGTGTAGTGCACGTGGATGATGGTGGAGTTGGCAACGGCGAAGTACTGCCCGCCGTGGCTGAAGCGGCACGCGGTGCAGTTGCGGATGCTGAGCCGCTTGAACTCGCACAATTCCTTCTCGTATATGTTGAACACACGCATGGAGTCAGTGAAGGCGATGATCATGTGCAGCCCGGATGGATGCATCGCCATGCAGACAATCTCCTCCTGGAAGCTATTGCGCATCTCCACCACGTTAGTGATGCTGTTCCACAGAAACACGCTGCCGTCACGGCCGGCGGTGGCGACAAGCGGCCGCTGGACGCACGTGTCCACGGCAACGACGCCGCCCGTGTGGAAAGGCTGCCCGACTGGCTGAAACACCATGTCCTCAGCTTTGGTGAAATCGGCGTTCGGCACATTCAGCGAGTAAATCTGCTTTGTGCTCGTGAGAAAGGCAAGCATCTCCTCCGCTGGAGGCGGAGTAAAAGTGAAGGCGCGAATGACCGGCACCTGAGCGCCGATCTTCGATGCTGTCATCAAGTCCGTTACGGCGCCGTACCGCCCGTCAGCGGCGAAGCGGAACGTGCGCACCTTGCGATACATCTCCTTGCTCAGTGTCCGCTCGAACAGCGTGATGAGACCCATGTCACCGCCGCAGACGAATCCTTTCGTGTAGGACGCCAGCGCTGTGATGGCGATGCCGTCAGACGGGGACAGCGGAAGGGGGTGCTTGTACTGCTGCTTCTCAAAGAGCAGTAGGTCTCCGTTGTCAGTGGACACGATAAGTCGCCTCTCCTCCTCGATCAGCCAGGTGTGGGCCAGGTAGTGCACATCCGGCGCCTCCACTCCGCCGGTGGTGGGGAACAGGTGGCCGTCCGTGTAGGAGAAGAACTTAACACAGCCCTGCCCCGTGACGCAGACAAGGGAAGCGTCGTAGGGGGAGATGGAGCACTGCTTGAGGTGACGACTGTCCTTGGCCGCTATGGTGTTCTCCAGTGCCGTGTCGTGGGCAAGCATCTTGTGCTTCTCCACGTCCCAGTACACCAACTTCCACTGCGGGAAGCCGCCGAGAGCGACGAGGTAGCGGCCGTCCTGTGAAAAGGAGAGCGAGACAAACTCGGTGGAGCCGAGGTCGGAGAGGTGCAGCACCGAGCGCCGCTTGATGCGTGGGGAAGCGGTGGAGTCAAAGAGGTAAATGACGATGAACGGAGTCTTGCCCGACTCGGCCACTGCCAGGAGGCGGCGACTGGGGGCCAGAGCCATCGCTGTCACCCTCTCACATCCGGGTGTACACTGCACGAGCTCCTGCGTGCCTTGCTGTGTATCGAGCAGCACAAGACTCTCGCCGGCAACCCACACAATGTAGTCCTCTCCAAGGTAATGCACACCGTCCTTGACATCCTCGCAGACGCCGAACACCACGCGGCGCTCAATCATCCGCGGGTTTTGTGACATGGCTTCCCAAGCCGCAAAGCCCAAAACAGGTATACGAAAAGACAGCACAACCGAGCGACGGTGCCGACGACCGCCACTGCTATCAAGCTTCACAGTAGCACCCGTGAAGAGGGAATGACTTCGCCGGCAGGCAACAGAAGCCGCGCGTCGTGCGAGCTGCTACTTGGGATGGGGGAGCCGATGAGGGTGGGCCGCTGTTACGTTGGGAGGAAGGCGAAGAGGAAAAAGCAGCAAGTGAAGGTGGCAAGAGAGGCGAATGCCATCGCGTACATTGCGAAAACAGCGAGGAGAGCGAGTGAGCTGCGCAGTCCGCGCGCCCAACCGACGCATCGGCTCTACCGCAGCGAAGCGAAACGGTGAGAGGCGGAAAGGTGGAGCTAAAACCACACACGGCACGCAACCCGTGGAACCACCGATGGCAGCACGGCGCGTGCACCCTTCCGACTTTCGTGTGCGTCGAACCGAAGAGCGGCAAGGGAAGACAAGGGCGAGGAAGGGGATGGAAAAAGAAGAGGGGGGCAACAATTTCGTGCTGGCTGACAACGCAGCGCGTGCAAGAAGTACCCGCCTCCCCTCTCGCCGCGCGCGAAGTGCGTAACGAGTGAGGTGGCGGCGCTTAGTCGTGAGCTCATGCCCTTCTTTTCACCCGGCGACCCTGTCATAGGAGAAATGGGCTTTGAACCGCCGTGCCCCCACCCATTCGCACCACACTGGCCGCCCCCCCCCCGTATCCTTCCGTCCTGGTCTATCCCTCTGTTTGGCCCTGGTTTAGTTGGTGCGTTCACTACTGAGACGAAAAACGTGTAGCATCCTGAAGAGATATATGGATGTGGAGACTGAGGGTTACGCGCAGCCGCCCTGTTGATTTCTATGGTGACGGTGCTTGGAGAGAATGCGGCGCACCCGGCGGACCTGTGCAACAGACGAATCAGGCAACAGGCAAGTGAGCAAAAAGAAGAGCACGCGTGCTCAACTCCTTAGCACCCACTGCAGGTTCGGGCAAACCATCTATGCAACGATGCGCACGCATGCAGGCGAGCTCCGACACCCACGCAGGGAGGTGCTGTGCCACATTTGGCAACCTCGTTATGACAACGGCAGCCCCCTACCCACGTACCCCCAACCCTCTCCTCCCATTCACTTTTTTTCCTTGGGGGAGGGGGGTATCGGCACTAGACGGCCCTCCGACACATCCTTTACAGCAAGGGTGTGTGCGCGGCCGTTGTGTCTATGAAGTGTGGAAAAACAGCGATAGGGTTTGGGGCAGAAGCGGAGGCCGAAGAGAGAGAGAGGGGATAAGATAAAGACGCGCGGCGCAGCGACTGTGGAACTCCTCCATCGACCTCGGCAGCCTTTGGAAGACGCGCCGAAGGGAAGGGTGAGTTGAAAGACAACAGAATAAGTCAGGGGGGCCCACAGCCGGGGAGCAGGCAGACGGAAAGGGTAGAGGGAAGCAGCGAAGACTCCACATGATAGGCACGAACAAAAAAACGCCGTGAAACCTGCAGTGGCGCGCCTTTGACCTCTTGACACACACACACACACACACACACACATACACACATACACAGGCGAGCACATGCGAAATGAAAACAAAAACAGCATGGAATAGTCGACTCGCTCCACGTAGAGCCTCAACAACAAAAAGCGTAGCCCCACCCCGCCCCGCTCAACCCCTACCTTCCCAGGCAGCTGCACCCGCCCACAGCTGCGTGTCCGTCCACCTCGTTCTCCACGCCCTCCTGTCCGTTCGTTTGTGCCCTACTCACACGAATGAAGCGGCGAGAAGGCGGCGCGGACGACTTAGATGCCGGCGAAGAGGGAGTCGAGGTTGATGAACAGGTGGTCGATGCGCTTGTAGATAGTCTCCACAGCAGCGTTGAGGGGGTCGACTGGGTCGGCCACCTCCTGTACCGCCGGATCTGCCGCCTCCGCTAATGTGTACAGCCGGCGATCCACGCCGAGGCAGCGGCGCGCTTGGTAGTAGTGGGCATCCTTCACCCGAGCCGGGCAGCCTGGCGCGTGCGGCACATCAAACAGTGCGCGGTAGTACGTGAACTGTGTTCGAACTGCCTTGACGGCAGCCGCGCTGCCGCCGCACTGGTAAAACTGCCGGATAATGCCGTAGCACGTCTGCGTGAAGCAGTTGGCGACGTAGTCTACCGGCAGCGACTTGCGGCAGCTGACGCACACGTATAGGTCGAACCGGTCTCGTTGACTTTTCTGGTCAGCGAGCACCTCCATCACGCGCGTGTGCGGATTGATTGGGGTCATGAGGCGGCAATGTGTGCATGCCACCTGCAGGGGCACGGCTGCTGGGAAGCACTCCTCTAAGTTTCGACTCTGAAAGAGGGAGCTGTGCGAGAAGTCGTTCATCGTTTCCGCCTCTTCTTCCTCCAGCTTGGCGCCGGTGTGGCAGGCGATCCCCATTGCCTCGCTTAGCTGCGCGTTTGAGAAGCCCTGAATGTGCTCGCACAGGCGCATGACGGGGGGATAGATCTGCACGGAGAGATACCACTCCGAGTCAATGCGCAACTGGCTGTTCTGCCGCACTTCCTCCACATGAAACGCCTTGTCGCTCAGCCGGTCGCCGGTGCAGATGACGTACGGGATCAGGTCACCGACGCGCACCAGCTCCTTACGCTGTTTCATCCGCAGCGCAACTGTGGCGTGAGGAAAGCTGTTCCCACGGTACGCCTCCGGCTCCTTTGTCAAGCTCTTCGAGATGACAAAGTTGTCGAGCGTGTAGCGCCCGGCCCGCACCTGCTCCGCCACATCCCGCATGTAGTTCATGACGTAGTCCAGAATGTCCTCGCTGCCCTCCGCGTTCAGCACGCGACTCAGCACCGAGTCACACACACTCTTTGAGAGCGGGCACCAATCACGCCGCACCATATCGAGCCCCTTCACCTCCTTCTTGTATGTCTTGCCCTCGCCCTGCCAGTCCGTCACCGTCAGTGCGGCGTACTTTTTCTTCTTCAGCAGCAGAATAGCGCGAAAGACGCCGTCAATGTCGATCTCGAGGCTCTGGTAGCGCTTGTTGATCTTTGCCTTCAGCTCCAGTCCGAGGTCCCTGACAGCCTTGATGTCGTTCTTGATTCCTGTCTGGATCATGACGGAGTCGGTATCGCCGTATATCACGCGCAGGGAAGGGTTCAGCTGGGGGATGAGGTCTACCGTGCTCTGCAGAGCTAGACGGCCTTGCCGCGTGACAAGCTCAGCGAGCGGCTGAGCGTGAAAGCGTGAGTACTCGAAGCCGAGGCAGCCGTACATGCTGTTTGCCGTTAGCTTCAGCGCCTTCTGGCGAATCTCCAGCAGCGCCAGGTTGTTAGCGTCCTTCTCTGTCTTCATCAACCGCTTCACCTCGCGACGGCTGTCTACGAGACTCTTGATCACCTTCGGCAGCACACACTTGTGCAAGCACGGAGCGGAGAGGCCTGCTGCGGCGCACGAGGCACAGATGAGGTTCTCCGGTGGTGGCACATCGATCTCGCTCCGATTTTCACGATCGACGGTGGTGAAGCAAATGTTGAACTCCTGAATCAGCGACGGGTACAGGGAGTTGAAGTCGAGGAGGAGAATGTAATCCGAGTAAAGGCCGCACTTGGGGTCGAGCACCATGCCGCCTTGGTACTTGGCCTTCCGTTTGCCATCCTCCTCCTCGTCGTCGTGGCCCCGCTTGAAGTCCTGCACATAGCGATCAGGGGTAATGAACTTGAGGTCGTGGAACGTGTGCAGCAGGAGATACTCGATGCGCTCGGAGCGAGCACCGAAGAGGGTACGGCTCCACAGGTTTCCTGCAATCGTGGTGAGGCGCTTGGTCAGTCGAATCACATCGAGATGTGAGACGACCGCTGTGGACAGCACAGCGCAGTTGCACACCTGCAGCAGCACATCGTAGATGTCGCGCGATGCCGACAGCATCGCAGGTGTGAGCACCGAGGTGCCAGGCTCGAAGTTGTTGCTGCCCTTTGTAATCCCCTGCAGCTGCATCTGGTCTGCAAGCGACAGCAGCCTGTAATTCACTGTCTTGTAGTGCTCGCGCGAGAGTGAGTAGGAGTCCACAACAAGGCGCCCGATGCACGTCTCTTTTTCCTGATTCACGTTAGTCGCGGTTCCCTGGAAGCGCGGAAGTCGTTTCAGGTCCAGGCGGCCAATGGTGGACCACGACGAGATGTTCAGCTCCTGGTATCGGCGGAGAAGTATATCCAGGGTGAAACCCAGAAAGTTGTGGCCAATCATCATGTCTGCATCGATCTTGCCGAGTTGTTGTGCGAACCAGTCGAGCAGTGCGCGCTCGTTGGCAAAGCGGCGCACGCCGGGTAGACCTTTGGCGCTGCAGTAGCTTTCCAGGTCGATCGGCAGAGGGGTGTTCATTGAGGCAGGGCGCACGCCAGTTAGAATACTGTCAGGAATGTGGCGGATCGTGCTCTCGATGTTGACGTCTTTGTAGATGGCAACTGATGCGATGAGAATCTCGTTGCAGGCGCCTTTGCTGTCGAGCTGGGTATGTATCTGAATGCTTGCAAGCGTAAACGGTGGAACCGGCAGCTTTGTGTCCTCTGCGCGAAGGTTCTTGGGGGACTCGACACTAAACTCAAGAGCGCAGTGCGAAATGCGATTCGGCGACGCGACAAGACCGCTGATGCGCAGAAAGCTGGGGCCTTTCAACTTTCGCTTGATCAAAAATAGCTCCAGTAGGGACGAGGAAGCGCCCATGATGATCAGAATATGGCGAAACGGTCCCTTCGCATTCAGTGGTGGGTAGCGGCCAGGATATCGCAGTTTGGCCCATTGCGTCTTTTCGTGGGGTACACCTGGCACCTCAAAAGCGTAGTAGCGCTCCACAAATTTTATGCGCCGCTGCTCTATTCCCTGGTTGCGGCAGATGTCGTTGATTTCCTTCACGACATCCTGCTGCGAGGAGCCCGCTTTCGGTAGAACAAAAACGCTGCGGTACATGTTGCGCACACGCACGCAGCACGATAGGTAGGAGGTGCGCCCGTTCTTCTCCACCGCCACCTTTCCAAAGAGAAACAGTGATCCAGGGTCGACAGAAAGCGTGTGCGGTTGCTCACGAGCGTCGAACCAGTAAAAAAGGCCTTCAGTCATTTCCTCCGACTTGTATGGCACTGCTGGCGACACGAACTGCGCAGCGTCCGTCTGTGGTGCCAACGTTGCGGCAAGCTCAATGGCTTGCTTTGGCGTTTCCTCATTTTGGTAGCCGGCGCCATCGCCTGCTCTTGGGTTTGGCCTTGGGCGAAGCGGCTTTGCACTTCGGTCTCGTTCAAAATTAAACGACTCCTCTTTCAGTGCAACCACAGTCGTGTTCTCTTCGCTCTCGTGCTTTTCCTGGGCGATGCTCGCTGCCGGCGCTGCCTCTGCCCTCGTCAGCCTCGCTAGGAACTCGTCGGCGGTCAGAGTAGCCTCTTGCGCATCGCCGCCATCGTCGGAATCACTCTGGAGCTGCAGCAGGTGCGACACGCCGATATCCTCTGCGACATCGACATCCTCGTCAATGCGGTACCGCTTCAACAAGCGCTCCATGTCCATGTCGGTCATCGACTGGGCAAGAGTCTGCTGCTTCGGCTTTGGGGTCGGTTTTGCACCCGATGAGGGCTTTCTCAGCTTTTTCGCTGCTTTCTTCGCTGAGGGGAACTGTGGAATGGCAAGGTCGCCGGACTCTGGGATATTCTCGTCCTCATCCGACTGAAACATCTCTTCCCTCAACGACCTCCACTGATCCTCCTGTGTCTCGTCAAAGTTGGGAGCATTGGGCTTGCGGGACGGCCGCCACGATGCTCCATCATTGCCGCCCGGCATGTTGTGCGTGGGATACAGAAGGGTGAGCGTCTATGATGCCATTTGAGTCTATCTTACTGTACGGCTTGAAAGCGGATGAGACTTGTGCCGCAGTAAAGCTACTCACTAGAAGCACGAGACAGTGAACAACCAAAGAAAAACAGGACAAGCGTTCTAGTGTGGCGAGCGGTGATGAGTGTGACGACGTGGACAGGTGCAAGAGGTAGAGAAGTAAGGGTTGTGCTCCAAATGTCATGCAGCCGTGCGAGCAAGGCCGAGACAACTTCGGCTGGGGGCCTCTGTATCCTGAGGGTACGTGACACACATGGGTGTGCACTTCGAAGCGTACAGGCATTTCTCATTGCCATGTTCCTTCGTTTTCTATCGTGCGAGGTTCATTTGTTCGTTCAACGGAATAATAACCCCAACAAATTACAGCCCACCCTGCAAGGTTAGCGGAGACCTTCAGCAAAGGAATTACATGCACCACGAAGTCGTACGAACCAGGGCACGGGTGCTCTAGAACCAAGCAAATCTGATCTGCAGATGCCTAGTAAAAAAGGCAAACAATGTGACACTCTCATAGCTAGCGAGCCTTTTGAGATGGGTGCGGCTTTCGCAAACCTCTCGCTTAATCATCTTCTCTGCAAACTAAGCCAAGGCGTTGTGCGTTGCGAACGGAAAACGCCAACTGGCGTGCAAGGTTCACCAATGTCACCATTTCCGATCTATCCAAAGTGATCCGCTCATTCTCCGGGTTCATTATGACCTTCATTGCTACTGCAATGCCTTTCGTCTCCAATTTGCCCCAAATGCGACACTTCTCACACGTCACGCAGTCCATCAGGCGTGTCACGTTCAGCATCATCGCTTTAAACTGGGGGATCAGAGACCGGGCCTTCTCAGACTCAAGAAACGCCCCCTCATCAAAGGTGGGAGAGCATAGAAGGCGTGAGTTGAACAGCTCTTTGATGTTGTCATGAAGCTGCAGGTCGGTAAGCGTAGCCTCACCTCTAGCACCCGTGTTGAAGATGCTGACGTTATTAGTGAAGAACGATCTTGACTTGGCGAGTGCGCGAAGGGTGAACTGGTAAAGAATATACAAGTTGCCCACAAAGTCAGGAAACGGCGCGATACGCTTGTTGTACATCTCGCAGTTTGGAAAGAAAGAAATATTTGGGTTGTTGTAAATGCCAGCATTGCGTTGAGGTGAAGAAAGCTCGGGGTCCTTGTAAAAGCTCGTGCAGACGTGAATGTTGATGGACATGTGCAGTCCGCTCAACAGCGTCCGCAGGATGGACAACTCCTGGCATGTTCCGCCTATGTCCGACGACAAGCAGTTTTCGGCATAGATGGCACGCCACACCTGCGCTGCAAGAGGACCAGAGTATCCTGTGTTGCCCTCGGGATTGGATGCCAGGTCCACGTACTCCGCCCCGTCGTCTGCTTTCACCCAATCTCCCCAGTCTTCAAGGTTCACAGGCTGAAGCACTGTCTTCGCAACGCTGCCATCGGGGGTGTTGAGCTCGCTCATATCCTCATTGGCGCGTAGGGCCTCCGGGATGGAATGTTCGTCACATTTGCACACATCGCAGGTGTTTTCGGCGCTGGTGCACAAAAGGCTTACTGCCCAGTAAGGGCACGGTTTTGCGCTGTTGACCTTGAAATAGCGAAAGTAAGGTGATACTGTGATACGGTTGAGAATATCGAGAAGTGATTTAGTGCCTTCATCGATCTCACCAGGGGAGGAGTGGCAATACCCATAGTCCAGCTTTGTAGTGTCCAGCACAATCAGAGGCTTCACGGGGTTGTCGAAGTCCACAGCAGGGCCAGCCGTTGTTTTCGGTGCCTCGTGCGTGAAAACAAGGAACAGGACGAGAAGCACACTGCAAGCGCACTTAATAGTAGCCTCGATATTCATTCGACACATGCGCACAACAGAAATTGGTTGTTTCTCTGAAAGAATCGAATGCGTGTAGAAATGCAGAAACAGAATGAAAGATGGAGAGACGAAAGAGCGAAAGAGCACAGCTGAGCCTTGGATCAGCCGAAGGAGATAAATAGAGCATGTCCTCCAAGCCGATGCTGAAGGGGAGTCAAAAGAGAAAAGCGAGTGGCGTTTGCTGGAGGCAACAGGCTGCGTTGACCAGAATATGCTCAATCGATGTCGATTCGGAGAGTGTGATCCGGCACTACAAAGCAATGCAGACATGGACAGGAGCAATGCTTCCTATACCCAGTACACTGAGGTGGTAAGAAAAAAGGCTCTTACTGTGATTCAGATGTCATGAAAGTCACCTATACTACCGATATTCACTCACATACAAACAGATATGATGCCCACCATCGGTTGAAAAGGAAAACAGCACACACGGTGGCGATGTTTTTTTTTTCGTGCTCTACTCGCGGCAACAAAGGCGGACACTACACACCCATCCTCTGCTGTATGACGCTGCAATTCGACAACCTGGAGAACAGCGTACATAAGCTTCCGCGGCGCGCATCCCGTCTTTGCAGCACCGTCAGCGGAGGCTTTGGGTCCCTAAAAACTGACGAAGGAAAAGACCATCTGAATGGCGGCGTATATGTATGTTACGACAATCTCGGCGTCCATGATGAATGTCGACTATTGCGAGAAAGCAAGTGCGAGCTGGTGTTGAAAAGGGATTTGAGTAACAGATTCTTCATGGAATCGTGCAGCGGAAGGAGACAGCGATACGTAAGGAAGAAGAAAACCGAGGTCAAGTCAAAAAAAATAGATAAGCAAGCGCTGCCGTGAAGATAGTGGGGAGGGGGGGGCAAAGGCGGCTGGTTGAGGGTGCGATCCACAACTTTATCCTCTAAATTCGAATGCAACGTCCCTGCTCGAAACCTTAAGACCAGAGGCAGATTGTACAGCTTGTCGGCCCCAATGACTTTATGAGAGGTGCCCGACGTATAAAAGAGATACTGAGAGCAACATGGTGCCTCCCAAAACAAAGCTTATGCAGCTACTCTGCAAAGAATAAAACGGCGGTCGCTCTGAGCAACATGCATTCCTGCTTTTGCTTCTTGTCTGAGAGCTGCTCCCCTTCTCAGCATTGGTACAACTGACATTAGGACATTGAAAAAGTCGAGCTCGCTTGCGAGAGCAAAGCGACAGGAAGAAGGAATGTTCTGCGAACGTGAAGCGGCGGCAGCCTCTTGCGTGGACTGCTCAACTCTGCGCTTGCAGTGAGAATATTTCCGCCCCCCCCCCCTGACGTCTTCAGCCCCTCCTTGGTGCTCGTTTGCTTCTACAGTCCCATTGGTGTTTGGCAGAAGCATCGCTGCGACGCTCAAAAATGAGGCTCTGTTGCCGTCGCGCGAAAAAAAAACACCAAGATCTCAACGGTTTCTCAATCAGCAATAGCAAGCGCAAAGAAGCCGTGCTTGCTACTGCACCCACGTGTCGAGAGCACCACACAGCCACTGAAGAAGTCAGGCCCTGTCGGTTCAAAGAGCGTATAAACTGCCCTGCACTGCATCATGTCAGACCTTCAACCTTCCCTTGTCCTCCCCTCTGCTTGCCCTCTAGGTCGCCCAGTACATATTCATGTGCTTCAAGAACTACTTCGCTGCAGGTGCTCGCAGGGCGGTGCTTTGGCGAAAAGGTCGCGCAGATGGTCGCCTCACCGGCGCACAATTTAACAAGCGCGTTCGGACACCTTTTCACGAGAGAACAATGATGAACGAAGTGAACGGTAATACCAAACGTCGAGCCTACAACGCGTTTGATTCTACCGTTGTTCGGCAAGAGCTCCGTGGCGCTAGGCGAAGCACCAATTATTCTCAACTGGCTTCACAAAACGTCTTGCGTCAGATTAAAGCTGAGAAACGACAGCAGCAAGGGTCCCGCTCTTCTAGCCGTAAGTTTCTCCCTCTCTGAAAAGTCCCACTTGTCTTTTTCTTCTTTTCTGAGGGAATTCGTTGCTGCGTAGCTTCGCCCGTTCTACGAAGCTGAAAAGCTGCGGTGCTTTTTTGTTGTCTGCTGCTACCAACGCTCTACCGGAATGATACGCGAAGCGAAACGAGATCGAACCCTCTTCTCGACACTGCCTGCAAATACATCACCTGCAATTGGTTCAAGGTGTTACAAAAACGGGCAATAACCGGTCTCCGCGGGGTTGATTCGATCTTGTTGAAATGCCTTCAGCCAGTACGGTTCTCCGCCAATTTGCGCCTTTTCACCCTCTAGAATGAATGTGCACGGGTGTCGAATCTTAGCACATTGTTTGTGTTGTGAGCAAAAAACGCTTTTCATTAACGGCGCAATATGTGTCCGTATTTCACTAAAAAAAAAACAAAAATAGAGAGCCTAGTCGGTCTGCGATGCGGTAACTCACGCATGTGCTGCCCGAACTGCGCGAACAAACCCGCCACTTTCACCGGGGTGAAACAAAATGAAATGTTTGGCTACTATGATTTTTTTTTTCGTTCCGCATGTTCGTGCATGGCAATCATTTCGTTAGCTCTATTGAACGTAGCATTAGCGAATTGAGATATCACTTTCACTCGAATACTTCATCTTATATATATATATATATACTTGCACCTCTTTGATAATATGTACCATCTATATCTATCTAATCTATATGTATATATATATATATGCATATCTATATATACGTATATATGTATAGATAGATATATCTTTTTTTGTCGTATCGTCGTTGAAGGCTGAGACAGCTGCAGGAGAATTAAGTTTCTTGCGGGGTGTTGCAGGCAACTTCCCATATTCAAGAATGCAAATCATCTCGACTGCATTATAGACTATTAATCTTCCATTTTACTTCACAGCCATACACTACATCTAAAAAAAAAACATAGAGCCATGTCTGCAGAAGCAGTGAAACGACAAATCCTTCTTTCCGTGGATTCTCTGGCCATTTCTCTCAACCGAGTTCCCTCTTCGTCTAGCATTTTTGAGGCATGCGCGGCGGCGAAACTGCTTCGCAACCGACTCCTGCGCGAGCGCACTCGCGTTGTAGAGCGCATCGAGGAACTTCGAGAGCGTCAGATGTACAATGAAGCCAGTGATGAGGATTTCGACTATGACAATGGCGACGCTGAAGCGCAGCTTGCCGGAGGCGACGTGAGTCGCACAGAATTCGTATTTATGTGTGAAATGATGGTGGCAGAAAAGCTAGTCGTACCGTTGCTCTTGGCGCATGGAATGAACTTCAGTGACACACTGCTTCCCCAGCTCCTCAAGCTGTTGGCGGTAATGCTGTTACCGATACCGCGCTTTTCGGCAAACGAGGTTCTCCAGAAAGATATGCTGCAAAAGATAAAAATGCGCTGTGGCACAGACGAGTTTTTTGCGTTGCTAGTGCAGTGCGTAGCACCTATTGCAGAAAAGCGAACAGCAGGCGAGCTGCGACTTGAGGATGCCATTATTCTTGAGATTGTTCTCACGGTAATAACGTACTTGCTGGACGGACACCCAATGAACACGGAGCGAATTGTTGGTGCTTTCTGTCGTAACCACGGCGTCGAGCTCCTTCTAGTGGTGATAAACCAGAACTACTCCCGGATCCACGACATCAACGCGGCTGCAAATAGAGATACAAACAACGAGGTCTTGAACAGCTTGAACGGTATAAAAAATGAGAGCCATGAGAGAGATACAAGTGGCGTCGACCTCAAATTCGATCAGGTGAGGGGTGAAATTCACCTCGAGGAGGAAGGGAGTGATGTCGATCTCGAAGATGATGACTCACTGTCCGCATCGCGATCCTCAGATATGATGCACAGAGCCCTTGACCAGGAGTATCAAAAACAAGTCGACAATCTCCTGGAAAGCGACGAACAGCTTTGGAAGTGGAATCGCCTTGTTCTGGGTGCAATGGCAAGCATTATCTGGTGTGTCCCCGCAGAGGAGCTGGCACATCTGACAATGCTGGGTCACACGAGTGACTCCTCGCCAGACCGAGTGCTTTCCTCACTTCTAAACGGCCAGCATTTTCGTGACTGCAAGAAAGCAAGCGACAAGTGGCGTTTTGTGGCTCGCAGCCGCAATGGAGCCGTCGCTTCCAATGGAATTCTTGTTCGTCCCTCGTCTGGAAGCGTGACAGGCGGCCGAGCCATTGGCACTGTCTTTTCCTTGCTAGGACCACGGCGAAAAGACCCACTGGAGGCGATGAAGGATGTTGATCTGCGCAAGCGTGGCCGCTTTGTCAAGGGCATGTACCAAGACCTCACGCCGCAGTGTAATATTCCACTGCCCACGAAAATACAGCTTTCGCACCAAAACAGCGCTTTTTTGAGTTTTGGTTTCGAACCGCTGAGGGTGATGACATTCAGCAAAGTGCAAGATGCTGCCGCAGCCGTCGAGCGTGCCACAAAGGAGCATAAAGAGGTCGTTGTGGGATACAAGGGTTCTGGTGAGACAGTGGAGGTAACGTCGCCTCTCGACAGCGCCATGTACCAAAACCTGGGTAACGTGTTGCACTATATGACAATATGTCGGTGTATCCTACGATACGTTAGGTTTATCACTGAGCAGCTGAAAACGGAGCAGCAGTCGTTTCCGGTTGTGTTTCCGCAGCAGTGGCATAGTGTCTCGGCGATTATTTCACTGGACAACGTGGAGTTAGGGTTTTCTGTCCTGAGCTCCTTCCTCGATTGCACCGATATTCGCCGTCGTGAGGATGTCTCGATTGTTGTGGAGTATTTGGCCGAGATACTTCTCCTTTTGAATTCGCTGCTGCAGGGCGAGATGGCTGCCGATCCTGCCGTGCAGGTTGCCGCTCACGCCCTGGCGTCCTCTGTCCTCTACAAGGAAGAGAATATCAAGGTCGTATTCGGCTTGCTGTCTGAGTACTCGAGATGGGTCATTGCCATTCACAAAGCCCAAGTATTCACACTTTTCACGTTTTCAGTCTTTCAGCTGATGGAAAAATGCAGCTACAAGGGAAACCTCCTTCTTCCGAAGCGTTCGAAACAGCAAAAGAAGGCAGTGCCGGCGGACGAGGCGGAGGATATGGGTGGCGTAGAGAACCAAGGCGACAACGAGAGTGTCGACTCTGCCGCTTTGGAGGATCTCTCTGAGGAGATGCTGCGGGGTATGGCAGACATGATTGACGACGAAAAAGGCGATGACGACGCGTGGCGGCCTGACTTTGAAGCGAGCGTGCAGAGCAGTGCCGCTGGGGAGCGAAAGGTGCCGTCTGCAGCTGCGGACCTTCCCGAGAAGACATTTGAGCCTGTGGGTGGTAGCTCGTCCGTGGACGGCGATGGGCTGGGACCGTCGGAAAGGGATACATCACAAGGACGACTTCCCTCCATTGCTTCAAGTAACCGCACCGCCTTGTCGACAATGAGCTCTGAGCGGGAGGTGGCCGTTAGCGGCTTTTTTCATCGTCTGGCGTCGCCGAAAAACATTAGCCTCGTGTACTCAACTCTCCGCCACTGGCGCGTGAACGACGCAGACGTTAACATCGCACTAACTTTTCTGATGGACGCTTTGGTGCGCCATAACTGTGAGAGCGTCTTCTTCAACATCGCATTTTTACTGCTGATGCGGGAGGTGCTCGTCAACGGCGAGAAAACGCACGCTCCGCTTTATGCTGTGTGTGATCGCATCGTGTACGACTTTTTCAACCCTTCGTTTGCAAAGGCGCAAGATGCCCGTGCCGCGTCCGTGCTTCAACATGAGGTAGAGAATGGCATGCTGAGCGGCGCGCAGTCCTATCTCGGGTTCGAAGTTTCGCTGCGCTGCACGCGCGCGTTGTTCAACCTGGGCACACTCGATTACACGTACATTGAGGAGAAAGGGATGTCGCATCTGATGAGCTACACGGCAATACCGCTTTCGCATGAGAACAGCGACGCGAAACGAGAAGAGCTCACGGCGGTCGCGGCTGAGACCATTAGCACACGCTCTCCAGACTTCAGAGCACATTGCCAGTGTCGAACAGCGACGTCCGCCGGCGGCACGAGCCAGCGAGATAGCTCCAAGTTAGCTTCCGAGGTGGAGGACGGTGATGAGCGGGCGGTGCTCAGTCAGAGCCATGCGGCAGGGGATGGCAATGACAAAAGGGAGCGCGGATGGAAGTGGCGCCATCGTCACGGTCACGGCGAGAAGAAACGAAGGCGGCACGAGGTCTCCGATGCAGTGGCTGCCGACGACGACGACGTCAGCGGCAGGGACAACGAGTCCGCCACAGACATGACAGAGACTGATGACGGGGCAGCTGCCACAGCGGCCCAGCTGGGTGCCGTAGCGGCGCCCTTATTTGATGCCGCGAAAGGAACGTCGGTGATCTAAGATGCTCAGTAGTATCTCCCTTTTCTGTTTTCTGCGTGAATCTACACAGCAACCTGTAAAGGTGTATCATCTCCTCGTGGCTGTATATTCTTTGGTACTATTTCTAGTACCCCTGCTAGTTCCTGGTGACTTGGGACACCTCAGCGTGCTATCAGGGCCCGGCGCACCCTCCGTGGTGGGAAGCCCGGCAACCATGCAACCCCTGCGAAATGCCGAGCCACCCCTGGCGGTGACAGGGCCGAGCGCCTACAACATAGGGAGGCCAGGGCGACCTATCGCTACTGATGTCGGCCGTGTCAGATCCTGGATGGGGTTGCAGGTCAGAGAGACCTGCGGCAGTGGACGCGCTAGTGCCGTCCATGCGAAGGGCGGGGTGCCAGCGTGACTCGGACGCGTCGCACCCGGCCCTCACACTGCCCTTGCTGGTGATGCGGAGCCTGAGAGCCACCCCGAGATGCATGCACCAGGGGTGGCGACCGGCAGGGTGCAAGCGGCTGTGAGGAGACGTGCGAAGCGGAGGTGAGTAGAGTCTGGTGCAGGGGCCGCGCTCTCAGATGACTGGGCCGGCAGCATTCTAACGCGTATCTCCCCGCTGCACTGCACCACGCGGTGGGGGGGCCCTGTGGCAGGCCCGAGTGGGGCGGCGTTTTGAACTCGTGCTGCACAGCAGAGAAACGGGCATCTTGAAAGAAGACAAACGACAAGTTGCGTCATGGCGAGTGTAGGCGCGTGAGGCACAGGCGCCCCTCCCCCCTCCCCCCTCCTGCTCCTCCTCTGCCGGTTTGATTCCGAGCCTCTCTACTTTTCCGTTGCCTGCATAGAAGAGTTGCCATAGGGGAGATCACGTAGCTGCAAGCGCTACAGCGAAGCGGAACATGGCCGTCGCGTAAGGAGGAGCCCACCCGTGTTCGTGTGTGCTGTCCTCCCTCTCCACAAAGAGGCGTCGAGGTAGGGAAGTGTCACAACAGTCTCCGATTTTGGCGCGGGGCGGTTTGTAGGGGAGACTGCTTGCTAGATCGCGGAAGAGGCGAGGGAAAAGAGTGCGGAAGACGATCATCTTCATCGTCTTTCACTTGCGCGACTTTAGCGCACTGTTCGTGGTGAAAAGATGTGGCAAAGAGTGTGAGTGCACAATACTCCTTCGCACAGGTGGCGCACGCAGGCCCTCTGTGTGCTTCTCATCTGTCGCGATTCCGTTCATCTCTCCACACTCGATGGTGCCTCTATTTCCTTGCTCCGTTCCCTACTTTGCTGTGTGTCTCTGAACCACAACACTGACGACATGCTTGCATTCGAACGTACACACACGCACACACACACATGTATGTGTCTCCAGTAATGCGACGCCCAAAACCCCACTCCCTCCAGATACACGTACGACGACAGCGCCTTGAGTCAACACCACCCGCTTGATTGGTCCTCCTCAGATTGACTGGGTGTTCACAGGGACGCTCATTGCACCAGCAATTGACGTAGTATTCTCCATGTCCCAGAAGACGCAGGAGGTGCTCACGCAAGAGGAGATCAACCTCCGAGTGCGCCAGGGTCTGCAGAGGCGCAAGAAGTGCTCCCTGTGCACCCAGATCTTCTACGTGAACGAGCTGCCCGGGGCCATCACGCACAAGTCCATCTTAGAGCTGCGCCAGAAATGGGGCATGGACGTACGTCGAGGCGAGTACATGCCGCCGCCGTCGCAGCTGTACAAGCGGGAGGAGATTTGCATCTTCTGCATGCAGTTCTTTGACACAACAGGATCGATGCAGACACAGCAGAAGCTCCTGGCGTCCACCCGTGACGGCATCTCACCGGCGCTGACATTGCGGTAAGGCTTCCATAACGGAGGAAGGTGAAAAGGGGCCAATGGTTTAGTGCTGGTGCATTGGTGCAGACACGCACACACACACACACACACACACACACACACAGATACACTCTTTCTTTCTCTGCGTGGGCACCTTCTCGCAAGTTGGCAACACCGCCGCCGTTGTGTCCCGCTGTCACGCTTACCTTTGTGTGGACAAGCACTCCGCATCCGTTTCCACTGCGCTTCTCTGGTAAAGCCCCTCCTGCCTTTGGTCTGCGCTTGGCGTTACGGCGAGACCCACTCCGCCGTGATGGTCTCCTTGTGTGTGTATATGCGTGTTTGCTCTTCTCTCCTACTGCCCCGCCCCACCCTCGCTGTGTGGGCTCGGTGCCACGGATGTAGACGAGCGACGGAGAGAACAAGAGTCTCTTGGAGCTAACATGTATGTGTGTCTATGTGTGTGTGTGTCACCTTCTATGAGGGAGCGAGCGCGAGACAGGCGTCGAAGCTGATGGTGCGTCCCACAGAGCAGCCATCTGTCTTCTCCGCCTCTCTCTCAACACCCGCCTTCTTTATTTCCCTTTCTTGTGTTTCGTTGTTCCCCCCCCCCCCTCCCTCCCTCCCCTCCTCCTCGCTTTTGCTGTGATGAGGAGCGTTGTTGAATGGATGTTTATGTGATTGAGCGATGGCCTGCCGGGGGAGGCCCATCCCAGCTACCCAACCAAGGAAGCAAGCATGTAGTCACCCACGTGTCAACCAGGGGCAGAGGGAGCAGACAGGTTTGCTCCAAAGCGCCGCCCCTTCGTTGTCTGTCTCTCCTCTCCCCGGAAGCACGGATCGACCTGCGATGGCGACGCGGGACGAGAGAGGAGGGAGGAGAAAGATGATGTCCGAAAGGGCTCGCGAAGAGTCCTTCTGTGGGTCTCTCTCTCTGACCCCCGTGTCTGTCGCCGCCTTGTGTGCGTTGCCAACGCCTCTTCACCTTGTCAGCGGCGTGCCTGCGTGCGCGCGTCTGCGAAGAAACGCGATGCCGACAAGTGCCGCAGTGGCCAGGGGAGAAGAAGGCAGCGTCAATGCTTCTCCCGGCTATACCTCTCTTCTCGCGGGTGGCTATGTCCATTTTACCGAGCGGAGGGGCGGATAAGGAGAAATGCCATCATGACCGATGCTCTCGCTCGTCTTTCCCTCCTCCCTTTCCCCTGCTCTACGCTTACCGTCTGCCTCTGGCACCCCTTTGGTTCTCTCTTGGCGCTCACCTGCCGAGACGGCGCGCACAGGACGCACACATACACACACACACACAAAGCAAGGGAAGTGCCGGGGCAGCCAGCGCGTCTGTGTCTACGTCCGTGTGCGCATCTCCCCTCGCTGCCACTTTTGTTGTCTTCTCCCCCACACCGCTCAACCGGCCCTCTCTCTCCTGTCGCCCAGCCTTCACCCCCATATTGCATCACGCAGTCACAGACGCACTTGTGCACACGCGCACAATCGCGAGACAGAGCTGTGCGTGATGCTCCGCTGCCCATCGTTATGGCTTAGCAAGAGGACGCCCGGGTATGTCTTTTGGCGTCAGAGTAGCTTGACGGAGCTGGAGCACTCGAAGCGCAACTACCTTCTCTCGGAGCGTCCAGTGCCGCTGGGCGAGATTTCGCGGCGGATGGCTCGCGTCAAGTCCCGCTACGAGGACACGCGCGACTTTCATGAGCGCAATCTGCTTCGTGGTGAGTACAAGTACTTCACGGGCAAGCTCTGCGACCTGCGTGCCGCCCGCCTCGGTGATATGGTGGTGGTGCTGCAATGTGCCGCGTTCTTCGGCTTCTGGGATGCGGCGCAGGTCGACCAAATTCTGGCGGAGCTCTTCCTGCAGCTGGAGGGGATGGAAGCGGTAGAGCTCGTCGCACTTTTTGCCTGTATGCCGCAGCTGCGCCGCCAAGAGAGCGAGCTGTACCGCCGCGTGGCTATGGAGCTCGTCCCCCTCGTGCCAGACCTGACAACCGAGGAATGCCTGGCGGTGTGTCGCGCCTGTACCGCCGAGACGCCACCGGAGCTGACGGAGCCGGTGCTGCGTGACCTCACCGAGCACCTAGAGGAGATTAGCCCTGCCCAGTGTGTGGAGGTGCTGGACACATGGAGCGTCTTGCCAGCGGCCGCGCAGCGTCGGGTTCGTGACGTCATGGAACCTGTTCGGCAGCGCGCGTTGTGTCACCTCGAGGAGCTGGAGTGCATGGATATCGCAGTCTTGTTCACGTGCCTTCAAGGAGCGGTGAGTGTGGGCGGGGCAGATCCGATTTTGTCGGAGGCGTTGCAGCGGCGCCTGCTGAAAGCATTTGTGCGCGACATATCCCGCGCGTGCCCCCGCTCCACAGCGATGCTCTTCTCAGCAGTCCGCGGCACCCACTCGCTTGCACTGGAGTTGGCGCAGCAGATGGCGGATCGCGCGCTGTTTCTGTCCACAGACTTCACGCCTGCCGAGCTGCTGGCAGTCTTTCGTGTCTACGTGGAGGGCTTGGTCTCCCTTTCTGCCTTGTCTGCAGAGCTGCGAACGCCGGCGCTCCCAGCTGGTACGGCGTCACGGGTGGATGTCACCGCCGCGCTGCACGGCTCTCTCTCCAGCGCTGCTCTCTTGACTTCTCCTCTTTCCCTGTCGTCGCCGTCCGCTGCACGCCAGCGCGTACTGGAGATGGAGCAAGCCGCACAAAGTCTCTCTACACTGCAGCGTGTCGGGGACGCGCTGTCGGCTCAGCTCGTCGAGATGCTCGACAGCGCGTCTGCCTACCTCTCTGTGGCGTCCCAGCTTGAGATTGTGGCGCTTTACGTGGATGCCGTGGAACAGCTGGCAATGGGTGGCACCATGGGCGGCGGTGACACGTGCGGTGGGTCAGGAAGGGATGCCACCGCGCATCTGCTGCAGCTACTACCCCAGTCCCGACGGGCGTTGCAACTCGTGTCGAGCAAGCTGATTGCTAACATGAAGTCCCTCTCCCTGGCCGAACTGCTTCAGCTCCTCGAACAGGCGAACACTCTGGGCAGTGCCGCTGTGCAGGATGCCGCCGTCGCGGCTGCTGTGCAGGAGCTGATCACGCGCGACATCGATGGCCTCACAACCGAGTCCGCATTGGCGCTGGAGCAGAGGCTGAGGGCCCTCACTGAGCTCAGAGCAGAGCATCAGCGCCGCCTGTCGACTGCGCTCATCCCGAAAGTGCGCCGCTTAGTTTAGGGTGCGCAGGGCGGCATGTTGTTTTCGCTTTGCCCTTTGGCAGGAAGAGGCGCTAGAGGGAGATATGCGCGATGCTGGCCCACCGGTCGCATAGCCGACGCTGACGTACACGTACCCACGTGCGTCTGGAACACGTTTACGCCGCTGTCCACGGCCCTCTTGGATTTGTATGTCCCCTCCTGTGTGGGGTGTGCGGGTTCGTTCCGTCGCGGGTTACTTCCTGCGTCACTCCCTCCCTCCGTCTGTGCTTGCGTGACTCGTTCACCTCCTTCCTCCCCGACGCCGCTGCACCAGCAGACAGCGGCGGGGGTTTCTCATCACATCCCTAGCGTTTCACCTGTGTGTCTGAGCCCCACCCCTCTGCTCCACTCTCCCTCTAACATTCTTCTCACGCTCTCACTCACACGCATACTAACGCCCGAGTAAGACCAAGTAACCACAAAACCAAGCGTAGAGAGACATCCTCTGGCGAGACAGCACGCGATCAAGGCACTGTTGGCGGCAGTGGGTAGCGGAAAAAGTGTGCGGCATGCACGCACTCACGTTGTTCCCATCCCCTTTCACCTTCCCGACCCTCTTTTCGGTCAAGGCACGCAAGCAGGACGTGCGCGGAGGAGGGGATGAGTGAGTGAGGAGGCTGCTGTGCTGAAGGCGTATACCTCCCCTCCCGCCAGCATCACCGATCTCTCCGCCGTTGTGATGAGCGGAGTCCGCGTGTGGCGGTTATACAGCTTGATCCTCTTCCTCGATCTCCACCCTCTCGGTGTATCACACGCTGTGGCCCGCCCGCCTCTCTCCCTCTCTCCAGAAGTGAGCGAATAAAGAAGCAACCGAAAGGAGCCACACGCCTGCACACAGCAGCTCTCCCATCCCCCTTCTCTTGCCATGGCTCGGCGGTGCAAGGGGGCACAAACACACGCACACACACACACACGTACCCGCTGACCTCCTTACGGCACTTGGACCCCTCGCAACGGTCGTCTGTATCACACCTCTTCCCTTCTGCTTTCACCCTCCACCCTCCATAGGGGCCGCCCTCGAGCACTCTCCTGTTGTGTTCTCCGCTGCCGCATCATGTCCTTTCTGCGAAATCGCTTCCTGCACTCCGCGTACGACGAGCTTGTCGTGGTCGGCAGCCGCTGGACACGAGTACTGGCTGTGTCCGTCGATGCCGGTGAAGTGGGGCCGCCGCACGTGCAGAGCCACCTGGCGCACCCCATCATTACTGTTATCCCGACGCTGCACGTAGCAGGCATCAAGTTCTACGACCGCGTGCTGGAGTACATTGACCACGCCGTGAAGCGCAACAAGGACACGTTGGTGCTACTGGAGGGCATCTGCGACAGCGAGGCGGCTGAGAAGCAGCAGATGCAGGAGTACCAGGACATCATGCAAAACGACGCCCTGCGGCAGACAATGCTTGCCAAGGCTGACGACAACACCCTCTACTCACCCGAGGTGATGAGGGAGATTTGCCAGGAGGTGGGCATCCGTTACGAGCTCTTGCAGTCGATGGAGTCCACGGTGCGCCTGCAGGAGTGTTACCTGAAGCCCAAGCTGGCTGCCATGTGCGGGCTGAACCTGCGCAACCACGCCGACTTGCACATGCGCGATGTGCAGCGCCTACTCGAGGAAGAGTCCGCGAGGCTTCAAACGCTCGGCGAACACCTTCCATCCAGCATCGCGGTAAGCCAGCTTGGCTCCTTCCCTGTAATTCGCAAGCACCGCGAGCGCAAGGTGGCACAAGTGGCGCGGATGCATTGTACCCGCTGGTTCGAGCAGGAAACGGACGGCGAGGTGATCATCCCATGGGGCTACTTCCACACCGAGGCAATCATCCACTACATCTTAGAAGGAAACAAGTCTGTTAGTGCTGCCGTCGACACCAATGGCGGCGGTGTCGCTTCCTCAACGGGCGCGAGCGGTAGCGCTGGCGCCGCGTCGCCGAGTGATAAGGCAAGCACAAGGAGCTCCACGGGCCCAGGGGGACTGAGTGCCAAGGCAGCCGCTGCAGGTGGTGGCGCTAGCGCGGCCGTGACAATCGAGCACGCCCCACCACGACTCGTGTTCGTGGAAGCCGATGAGCTGTTCGCCAAAGTTCCCTTCAGCGTACCAAAGGAGCTTATCGAGCGGGCGCCAGAGGTCGCAGACAGCAGCAAGTGCAGCTGAGGACTTGCATCCTTTCCTCCGCATTCTTTTTGGGGTTTGCCCTCCTTTTTCTCTGCATCGCTGCTGTGCGAGTGAGGGGCGGGTGCGAGTTGTGCTGCAGTGGGCTCAAGTGTGTGTGTGTGTGTGTGTGTGCCTACGCTAAAATTACAGGATGCGGGCAAGGGTAGCGCACACCCTGCGCAAAAGGAGGCTGCATCCGCTATGTGGTAATGGGGAGACGCACGCAGGTGAGCAAGACAGCGCAGCAACACAACAGAAGATGGGACCGCGGCCCAAAGAGCGAAAGGGTGGGGAGAAGGAATGATCGAGCGTCTGGAAACAGCTCCCTTGCCTGGTTGATTCCCTTCGCCGACGAGCGTGCCCTAATGATGAACAAAGACGGTGACGGTGGGCAAAGACACTCGCACGTGAACTCGCACGCATCTGCAACGCTGTGCGTGCGCGATCGATCCTCTAGATGCGCGTTTCTCGTATGGGACACGCACGTACACCTGGCAGGCGCTTCCATACGAGTACCCCGTGTTCGAGCGACTCCTCTCTCCCTCGCTCTCGCTCTGGTGTACATCGCCTAGGCTGTTGCCCCCCACCTCCGCTGATGAGGGAGGACCGCAGCGTGACATTAGTGTCCAGTACGCACTCTGTGGGGAACCCAAGAGCCTTCCGCCTGCGATTGGGTATGGTTTCGGACTCTTAGTGTTAGCAGACAGAGCTGCGCTGGCGCTGTGCCGAAGAGACTTGCTGGCATGATCACGTTCGTGCTAGCTCACCAAGTATCGTGTCGGCGACGTAACAAGTATGCGCATCCACCTACCACCCCTCTGCGTTGGCTGCGTCGTGGCGGTGCTGAGCGCGATTCGGAACCTGGCTTCCCACTGCATGCAGTGGGCTGAACGATGCCCAGCGGTGTTGGTTGGCCTGATGTCCTTGGCACAGCCGTAGTGCAGCGGAGGAAGACGAAATGTGGTTGTGCATGCGCACATCTGTGGACGTGCTGGTGGCAGCATGGACACGTTGAAGAACGACAAGGGAAAAAACCTGCACTCTCTCTGGAGAAGCCGTGCACCCCGGCAACCATGCAACCCCTGCGAAATGCCGAGCCACCCCTGGCGGTGACAGGGCCGAGCGCCTACAACATAGGGAGGCCAGGGCGACCTATCGCTACTGATGTCGGCCGTGTCAGATCCTGGATGGGGTTGCAGGTCAGAGAGACCTGCGGCAGTGGACGCGCTAGTGCCGTCCATGCGAAGGGCGGGGTGCCAGCGTGACTCGGACGCGTCGCACCCGGCCCTCACACTGCCCTTGCTGGTGATGCGGAGCCTGAGAGCCACCCCGAGATGCATGCACCAGGGGTGGCGACCGGCAGGGTGCAAGCGGCTGTGAGGAGACGTGCGAAGCGGAGGTGAGTAGAGTCTGGTGCAGGGGCCGCGCTCTCAGATGACTGGGCCGGCAGCATTCTAACGCGTATCTCCCCGCTGCACTGCACCACGCGGTGGGGGGGCCCTGTGGCAGGCCCGAGTGGGGCGGCGTTTTGAACTCGTGCTGCACAGCAGAGAAACGGGCATCTTGAAAGAAGACAAACGACATACTCGACTGTTGGCCGTGTGTTGTTCTCCCCTCCCGAACTCCTTCGCTCCCGTCGACACATTCTTTCGACCGCGTCACTCCAACATATGCGAAGCAGCGTTCTCGCTCTTTGTAAGTGTAGAGTCCTGTATGTTTCCACCTCACACATACGTAGATACACCTTTCACCCCCTCTCGCGTCTTCTCTCCGATTCCCCCCCCCCACACACACTACGCATACCCACACTCATACACACGTGCACACGCATAACTGGACCGCCTCTGCCCCCATCTCCCACTCGATAGAGTTTTTCGCCTGTCGCTTTGCTCTTGTGTTCTCTCCGCAGTTCACTCCAGTCTCCCCTCTCGTGCTTCCGACGCCGTCATACAGGCACACACGCCTCGGCTAACACGCACACACTGCAACGAAGCGCACAGCACCGGTCCGACTCAAACCACGTCTTCGCCCTTCGCCCCAACAGCAAACAAAAAGAAATAGGAAACGGGCTTCTCCGTTTCACCGTCTCTCGCTTACTCTCATTCCCCCTCCCCCCTCTTTCTCTCACTCTCTCTGTGTGGCGGAGCGTGTGCCGACAAGGCCGCCATTCGTCGGTGTGTGCTTACCTCATCGGAAGACGACAGCGGTCTTGCTCTTGTGTCTGTCCGTCTCTCTTTTCCGCTGTCGTACTTGCTAGTGTTTTTGAGGTCCCCTCCGCAGGAGCAGGAGCAGCAGCACTCCTGCGTTATCAGTGTGCAGCTGCTCTTGGCCTCTCGTATTATTATTCTGCTTCGTTCGGTCACCTCTTTTCTTCGCCGCCGCCGTCTTCCCCCTCCCCCTGCTGTGCCATTCGCGAGTACCACCACCACCACCACCACCTCTCTCGGCCTCGATGTGTGGTGCGCCCGCGCCTGCTCGTGTGATCTCTGTACGTTCTTTCCTCGTCTCTTTCTAGTTACTCGCTTTCACGTTTTTTTTTCTTTTGTGTGTCTTCGCAGTCTCCTTCGCACGCGCTTGCCGGTGTCGCTTCCCTGCTTATAACCGCCGCACCGTCATCGCCATCGTCGTCAGCGCGGTTCTCCCTCTCTATCTCATCGAGCATCTCTTTGCACCGCCTTTGCCTTTTTTCTTCCTCTGCTCACACACACGCGACACGCGACACCCTCTCTGTCACCCACGAATGCATGAGTGCGCATGTGTGAAATTTGTGGATCGCTTTGCTGCTGCCGTCCCCTGCATCGCCCTCCCTCGCCTCTCCTCCTAGTTCTGCTTTCTCACCTCTCCCTCTCCCTCTTCCTCACTAGCGGCTCTGGCGCCATGGGTGTGTGCTGCAGCGACTGCAAGCGCAGCGATGCCGAGAAAAACACGAAGTTGATGGGTCAGGTCACCACCAGGAACGGCTTCAAGCTCATGCAGAACAATGCGTTGTGCTTCCAGCCAGTAGCCTTTGATGTCGTCGTCCCTGAAGGCGCAAACATGGTGACGGCCTCGCCGCAGCGTGGTAACGTTGTTTTTGATTGCGAGGTGAACAACTTCAGCGGAACTCTATCCGACGCAAGCCTGCACACAATTCGAGACACCATAACTGTCGACCGCAGCGGCAACACGTGCGATCCGATGAACGAGACGCTTAGCAACATGAGCTTCACGAACAGTTTTTACGCTGTGGACAAGAGGGCAGTTCAGATGTTCATGAAAAACGTGACACGGCTCGCGGACCGCAACAATAAAGGGACGATGCTGGAGGAAAGCTTCATCAGTGCCAACATAGGGCCAGACACCTGTGCGTGCAACCGGTCCATGCTGGGTAGCCTCAACATGAGCACCATGGTTCAGGAAGATCTCGACTACATCGCTGCCGGCGCGACGCTGCAGGACCGTATAGCGCGCCTGGAGGAGGTCGAAGCGGTGCTGCGACGGTCCATCGACGGATCCTGGCGCGTGGACTCGATGCTGCTGCAGCTGGCTTGCTGCCAAATTCTCCCGACGTTGCGCCAGCGGCGCTGTCCGTGGGCAGCCGGCAGGAGCGCCACCCAAAGCAAGAGCACCGCCGCTCAGCAGCAGAGCAAGCGCAAGCCAGTGCTCGTCATTTATGCTCAAGGGCTGCAGATGGATCCCTCCGTCATCACGGCTCCCACATCTATTACTGCCTCTTGCCCCTCGCCAACTCTGCCAAGTGAGCTTTCGATAGGCAACCTGAACGACGGCAAGGAGGGCGGTGGCAACAACAACTCTATGGTGCTCGGCGCATCGAGATCACGCGCAAGCGTGTCAACTGCTCCCACGAAGGTGCAGCAGTACGAGTTGCTAGCCTTGACTTGCCGCGGCATTGACCCCCACAGGGCTGACAGCGCCTTGGTGGAGAACAGCACGTGGGACTTCCTCTCCGTGAGCTGCGCAGTGGCCGCCCTCAACGAAGGTCGCTGCATGTTCCGCTTTATGTGCGGCCCCCTGGCAGAGGCGGATCCCGAGACACAGGGTATCGTCGACGCCATCATCAACCTCAGCTCCTTCGCCGACGAGGTGAAGGTGAACAACGTGCCAAAGGTGAACGTCTACAACAACGAAGATGCGGCCAAGTACATCGGCATCCACGTAAAGGCAATGTACATGCTTCCCGGGATCATGCTGAAAGATATCACAAAGGACCTGGTGGTGTCCGCGGAGTACCAGAAGGCGTGCCAGCCTTCTGAGAACAAGATTCAGGAATGCGAGTTGGACGACACGTTCCGTCTCACAATGACGGTCATCCGCTTCGTCTTTAGTCTCACCATCCAGTTCAAGGTGTCAGAGATCACCGACCCGGCGGTGCTGAAGTCGCTCGCTGTGTGCGACGGGATGGTGCCTGCCAAGGTGCTCATGCTGGAGAGGACCAAGCGGCAGATAGCAAAGGTGGATGCTACCGCGAAGGTGCGGTCGATGCTGCTCTACTACCCCGTCAACGATGGTGTCTTGGTGGACAACCATACCGTCGTGCTGAACACGTCACTACCGAAGGTTGTGTCGAGGATCATGAACAACTTCGGCTCGCAGGGTGCGGCGCAGTCGGTCCAGACAGCGAAGCTGACGCGCGAGTACCTGCTTCAGCGCTTTGGCGACTCCCGAAGCAAATATTAGCGCCCCTCACAGTGCTGTGCGAACCACCGTTACGTGCGAGTTGGGGAGAAGCCGGGGGAGGCGGTGGGAGATGCAACACACAAGCCTGCGATGCAGGCGTGCACCGAGGCCCGTGCATGGGCTCAAACACGCACAGGGCACCACGTGGCCTTGTAAAGGTGCGCCTCAAGGTAGAAGCTTGTCGCAAGGGTCCGGAACAGGGCCGCGATGTGTGCGCTCTCATGATCCAACAACCCACCCCCTCCCTGCCTGCATGGCCTTTTGGGTCTATCCTGTCCTCTGCTTCCGCAGCATGACAGCTGCAGTGCACACACACGCACACCTCTCGTTCCGTGCACTCACTCCTCCCCTCTCTTTCTGCAGAAGACGCGCCAGCTCAACAGAACGAGTGTTTTAGGCTCATCGCTTCACCAGTCACCACCTCAACAGAGACCATCACCGTCACGCATGTCGGGTGCACCGAGTCCGGCAGCAGGTGAATGCAAGCGCCGTCTTGCACTGCTTGAGAGCTGAAGGGCAGAAGAGAGGAAGAGATTCTGGCAGCCCTCTCAGCACCGGGGCAACCCGAAGGGAGCGTGGGAGAGGTGGCACACCTCATGATGGAGCGACTTGTGCACGAGCACCAGTTGCATGTCAACCCGTAGATGCAGGAGGACATCGCGGGTGATGCACGTTTGGAGGAAGTGAAGAGCAGCGCAGCAAAGCCCGCAGCTCGCGAAGAGCGAAAGGGTTCGTGCGTGCGTCTCGCTGGGCAAGGCGATCCGACGCCGAGAGCGGAGATGCCGGGCCAGCGCCTGCCCTTCTCAAGCGACCTGAGCGGTTCGAGCTGCGCACTTCTGCGCATGATGTTCCGCTTCAACCACCATGACGCTACCCAAACGCGTAATTCGTCTGTGGTCGGCCTGTCGCACCGGAGGGCACAGTGGCTCGCCACGCGGTAGGTGGCCTGCTGAACTTCCTTTTTCTCTCTTGAAGTTAAGCGACCTCCACGCATGCCTTTAACAGTCTCAGGTCACGGCGGCGAGCGGCGGTCGGGTTGGCATCGCGGAGAGCGCTGTCGCAGGGTTTTGCAAGAAAATGAAGGACGACATGTGGCGTGGTGGCGGGTGCATTCCCGTCTACGACGCCCAAATGAACGGGACAGAGCGGGTTTGCTGGATGTGGGCGGGACGGAGAGGCAGCCGAACGCGTTCGCATCTGGTCTGTTTCACAAAGTAGGTGACCAGATCGCGAATCTGAAAGAGAAAGGGCGGCAAAGCCAACCGCAGCACAGCTACGGCAACAGGGGTCATGGCCGAGTTCGGGGAGACTACCGAAGGTGGACTCCGTGGAGGCAGCGCCAAGGAGCCGCACCAGCCCTCAAAAAACGGAGACAGGGCTGCCCGTCGGGTGGCCCGGGAGAGGGACAAGAGAATGAGATGCTCACAGGGGTGGAAGCTTGCCACGCGGGAAGACGACACGCCACAGAGCTGCCTTTTCCTCTGCTAGAGCGCATATGCCAATGCAGCTGTGTTGCCCCTGCAGACGACTGGCCACGCTCACGGACGACCTGACCGGGGGAGGGCTGCACCGCCAAGTCCGGCACTGCGGAGAGAAGCGACTGCTACCTACCCCGGCACACGCGACATCGCTGGCTAGCCGGCATCCCAGCATGGGGTACGACCCGGAGCACAGCACGACTGCGTACCTTCGGCTTCGCCTCCGCCCGTCATCGTGGGGGCGGGCCGTACGCAAGACCTTCTGGAGCATCGCGGCACAGCGGCTTCTGACCTTCGGTCACGTGTGTGGCACAACAACGCTTCAGCGCTGACTGCGGGGGCTTCTCATGTTGATCTACGTATTCACAGACGCATCCAATGAGGCGATATGACAGTCCCCCAAGACGGCACCCATGCCGCTTGCGCCCCCCCCCCGGTCTTCCACAGGGACATGGCGAAAGGGGAGGGGCCTGGGGAGGCGAGGCTTCCGTGCACGGGCTACGTGGACTCTTCCGTCACAGCAAAAACCGAACAGACGCCTCCGCGGAGGGCCGGGGACGACCTCCTCGCCTTTCCTGATCACGGGCGGCGGGCAGGAGGACCTGACAAGTGTCGACCACCAATCGTGTCCCGGCACACAACCGCTGCACAGCGCGCTCATAACCCCCCCCCTGCCGCTGTATGCTGATCGGACGAAACCCATGCACCCCAAGGAATCACCGGAATGGTCAGCAGCGCACGGTAGAACGGCAGCAGTTGATGGGCAGCGAGACTCCAAATCAGTCGCCACACGTGCCCGGTGGGTGTCTGACCTACAGAGGAGGGTCCAGGGCCAACCACCTCGTGAGGCCCGTGCCTGGAGGCATCCCGCCTCAGCAGGCAGGACGGTTTGACGCTGGCGCACCGACCGGGCCAGCGGACGAGGAAGCAGACTGCGTGCAACGACCTCGCAGGGGTCAAGAATAAGGTGGGGTGGCCGGGGTGCGCTCAGGGACGTCGGCGCGGGCCGGAGGTTGGCCTCGGTACGCGAAGCAGTGGTCCACCGTCTGGCGCAGATTGGGGTGTCTTTAAGGAGGGCATTATGCAACCAGCCAGACATACAACGGTACAACTGGTGCGGTAACACCTGAGCTATTCCCAGCAACCTACGTTGGAGGCCGCCCGGGTACGGCACGGTGCCCCGGTCTTTCTCCCCAAGACCCAACGGGGTAGGCCACACGCTGCCGAATGTTCATGAGCTTTCGACATCGCCGTCAGCGAGTCACCCGAGGGAATTACGGCGCTCCAGGGGAGTTGGCCCTTTGCCAGGACGCGGCCATCCCCTCAAACTAGCCGCCACAGTAGAAAGATGTGGCATGGTCAGATGCTCAGGCAATCACCCACTTAGCAGTAGCAATAAGAAAATCCAATGAAGGCCTGCGGGAGGCACTCGTGCGTGTAGAACCTCTTCCCCGCTTCAAGCACCCGCATGCCTCTCGCTCGATCCGTTCTGCCAAACTAGAGCCGGTGGGTTTGGATCTCTCGATGCAAAAAAAAGGTAAGTTCGGGCGAAGCTCAGGCGGCCTGCGCCCTGCGAGCTCTGCAGGATGCTCACTCCGTTATTGTGTTCTAGGTGCCCGAGCACAAAGGCAGACGAAGACTGATCACGCAGCCCACACCCGATGGTCTCATTCGAAAGGTGTGTGGTACATCTCGTCTGAACCTCATGGCTGTCCATCTGCCAGGGATTCGTCAGGGGCGCAATCCATGCTGCAAGTGGGATTTCCATGCCTTCTGCGATGCCATCTCGCTGCGAAGGGGTGCGCACAACAGCTTCGTCTTGCGAGTTTGAAACCAGCTGCGCAGACGTTGCACTTCGTCCACCGGTGCCCGCTCGAGCGTGTCCGCAGCACAACCCATCACAAGAAAAGATTGTGGTCAGTGAAGCTCTCGCCAGGGCACACGCCAGGATCCACAGCGTCTTGCTAGGAGCCAAGATTGGCCAGAGAGGACGACTTTTTTCGTGCCATCCGCTCCGTGATGCAGCAAATTCAAGTTGCAACCCTACGGATATCCCCGACCTTGCGAGCCCCTCTTAGCCATATCCGATGAAGAGCTGCTGCAGATGACGCGCGGCTCCACAACTTTCGTGGGCGAGGAGTAGGAGTGGCACGCCAACCACAAACGTGTGCGAAGCGCAGTGGAATCCGTTGCGAAGTTGAAGCTCGCGCTCCACAAGCAGCAGCGCGCGAGCACGCAGGCTTTCAGCTTTGATTGCCCTGATGATGTGTGTGATGCAGATGATGAGGATGAGCACAGCTAACACAAAGTTTTTCTCTTGTTTTGCATAGCCGTACACCGACGGTATATCAGCCCAGGTGGGCAGGAGGATGGAAGAGAGCTTGATAGTCCACTCCCCCTCCTTCACTGCCGAATCGGAGGGATCCGCCCTCGCCACACCGGATCGGCGATCGCTGGAGAGCCGATGGTGGTTCATTGCCCCCCCCCCCTTCCCGTGTGTAGCCGCACCGATGGACGATACCGCGTATGACCTCATTGCCTTCACGAGTGCCTCGAAAGAGGAATGAGAATTTCGTGGGTCCTATCGTGGCGAAACGGGGTTGCGGAGGCCATGCGGCACCGCTGGCTCGACGATCCAGCCCCAGTGGAAGGGTTCCAGTAGCATTACAAAAACCTGAATCCTCATTGTGCGGCTAGGCACTTTACGCACAGCGAACCCTCAGCGGTTAGCTGAATCCTACGCGAGCTTCGACGAAATGGACTTCCCTCCTGGGAGCTACGATCACTGTGGTAACCGACTACGGCGCCATCGCGCAAGCCCAAAAGGATGCCCGACGGTTTCCGAGGCATCAGGCGTAGAGGCGATGCCATGAGTGAGTTTCTCGGAACGATGAACGACCTTTTCCGCAATGAAGGGGCAGTCATTCTGCTTTTCTACGTCATGGGGCTCTTGGGCTCAGCCGACACATCGTCTACAGGACCTTCGCACTGTAGACGTGGTAAGAGCGATTCTTCGTTATCAGACTCAGGGGGGGGGTCCCCCCACTGCCACGCAGCTGTGCCAGCCCGCGGCACTCGTGCGAGAACGCGCGGAGGTGCTGGCTGGGGTGTAGGGGGCTCAAGGCCGCAGTGCCACAGAAGGCGTGCGTCCAAGGAGAAGTGGCTAAGCGGAATGTGTGCAAGTACGCCAGGGAAAGCACGAGCGACTCGCGAGACGAAGCACGACCAGATGCAGGGAGTGCACGTGTTTCTTCTCTTTGCCAGCTTCTGCACGCTTAGGTGAGTGACGGCGCACAGGAGAATGATGTCCGTGCGCTCTCCACTTTCCATTTCTTCGATTTCTTTTCCTGACCCCCCCCTTCTCCTCACCCCTGTGCGTGTGTCTGCGTGTCGCGGCGTGCGCGCGTTCCTCTTCCGGGTTATATAGTTCTTGAACTTTCTATGAAGACCCCTTCTTTTTTCGTGTGTGCTCTTGTGGTTGTGGCCTTGGCTGCAACGGTCATTGGTGTGCGTGTGGTAGTCCTCGTGGCGCCTGTCGCGGTGTTGGACATGGGGCAAAAGGAGCGGTGAGGCACGTCGGGTGGTGTTGAGCCCCTCCCCACCCCCCTCCCTCCCACCCTTGCGCGGTGCTCCTCCCCCCTCTTCTTTCTGTTGTTGCATTTGCTTCGCTTCGGACCATGTTTTTCTTTGGTGTTTGGCTGTCGTTTTCGTTAACCCCCCTCCCCCCCCCCCCACACACACACAGCTCATTGGCAGACGACATGGGGAGTGCCAGTGTGGGGGTTCATGAAGTTGTGCACATCTCCTATTTCGCCCTCTTCCGTTTTCACACGTATGCTCAGCAGAGGCACGCGCGCGGGGCACAGTATTCGTGCACATGCGGCTTGTGCAACGCGATGCCGACTCTTCGTGGCGATCGGAGCATGCGTTCACACTTACACATACTCCCTTTTCACAGAAAGTTCAGTGCAAATGATGGTGCTGGCCCAAGGCTGCCGATGACAGCAGGTTTGTGTGCGTGTGTATCTTGGGATCCTCCCTCGCACACCCTTCTCGAGCCCTCTTCAATGCCCACTCCCGCTCTCCTCTCCTCATCTCTCCTTTCTGCACACTTGTGATGGCGGCCATCACCACGGCCGCAACTGACGTGGTCAAAAACACCCTCACACAGCCACTCTGCCAAAGACAGCAGCACCGACTCACACGATACGCGTTCGACTTACTGCCCCTCTCACCCCACCCCAAGTGAAACCAAACTGCCCCCCCCCTTCCCTTGCGTCGGTTACCGTCACCACTCTTACTGATCGCTTCGATTGCTAGGTATTCCGGCATTCATCAACGCTGGGCAAGGGAACGAAGGACGACACGCGGCTTAGCACCAACGAAAGAGTACGTGTGCGTTATCTTGAGAACCGCCGGGCGCGTATTTCTGAATACGACAACCTCCCCCTCTCCCTCTCTGCACAGACGCGTTCTGTATCGGAGTCTGCCGCTCCCGTTTTCTCTCGCGAGCCTCGCACAACGCAAGTAGATATAACGATACTCACACACCTGAGCATCGTCTCGCATCCTTTTCTTTTTATCCCCTCCCCTTCAAAGTACGTGTGTCTTACTATCTTCTAGTTCATATTAGATCTTGTTTTCTCTGTTGCTTGTACATCCCTCCCCCTCCCCCCACACACTCGTTGCAGCCTTCTCGTCCTCACGGCAGACCAGACGCCACTCCGCCTTTGCGATTGGTAGCACCTTCGCATTGTATCTTCTCTCTAAACTTGTTGTCTGCAAGCGTTGTACGTACGTATCTTTTCTCACATTTCTCTCCTTCCCTACCTACCCCTCCCTCTGATCAGCAGCGCGTCTGAGCGTGCGCGCGCAACGCCGTGCAGCATTTCATTCTTGTCAGCTCTTACACCGCATCCGCCCCCCCCCCTCTCCGGCGCTGTGCCCTCTTCCGCAACTAAACGCACAACCACTGAGACAAACACCGCACACCCATCAGCGTGACACGGGCGCATTCTACTTTCCTCTTTTTTTGGTCCCGTGCGCTTCCACCTGCGCCAGAATCTCGCTCGCTCTCTCTCTGTGGTATTTACTTTCTTCCTTATTCCGGGCATTGCTGCACGCCACCGCGCCGCTCCGCCCCCCCCTCCCCCAAGACCTATTGCTGTACTGCCCATCTATCCCTCCGCATTCTATTTCACCCCGCCCTTCCCACAACACCGAAAACATCAGCAGATGGAGTTTAAGCGGTCAAACTCATCTCGCGGGCCGCTCGCCTCCTCAAGTCGTGGCCAGCCAGTCAAGTCATCCAGAGGCTGCAGCACGCCTCTTAGATCTACGCAGCCTTTGAGACAGTCTTCTATCCACGGCACACCACCGCCGGCAGTCGGTGGCGCCACGCCGCCGCGGCCGCCACGCACAGCAGCGGCGGTCTCTGCTCGACAAGCTACGCGTAGGGAATCTGAAGAACCCAACGCGTCCTTCCACAGAACCAACTCGGCAACACCCCCGAAGCCTGCCAAGCACTCGAATGTCTTCGAGCGTAGTGCCTCGGGGACCGGGAGCAAGGGCCTGTTCAAGCGCTCCGCCACGGCTGCCGGCATGCGCCGCGCGGAGGCGATTAAGCACAACAACCGCGTGAACGTGTACGTGCGCGTGCGCGCGTTCCGCGAAGACGAGACGAGCGGGGACATGGGTCAGCTGGCGGTGAACATGGACGACAGCGCTGTGGAGGTGACGGTGCCGAAGAAGGGCCGCTTCACGTTTGGGTTCGACGGCTGCTTCTGGAGCAACGACCGTGCATGCCCGTCTGGGAAGGCGTCGGCGTCGCAGGAGGACGTGTTCGACGAGGTCGGGCGGCCGCTTGTGGAGAACGCGCTGGCGGGGTACAACGCTGCTGTGATGGCGTACGGGCAGACGGGGAGCGGGAAGACGTACACGTCGTTCGGGCCGCCGGGGTCGATCGGGACGTCGCAGGAGGGCCTGATTCCGCGCGTATGCAACATGATCTTCTCGCGCGCGGCAAACAGCGCGCAGAAGGGCGTGACGTACACGGTGTCTGTGTCGATGCTGGAGGTGTACCTGGAGGACGTGTTTGACCTGCTGAACCACCGCAAGCAGCTGAGTGTGCGGAACGACTTCACGAGCAACACGTTCAGCGTTGTTGGGCAGAAGACGGTGCCCGTGAACAGCTACATGGACGTGCTTGCGGTGCTGAACAAGGCCGAGCCGCTGCGGACGTTCGCGGCGACGAGCATCCACGACCACTCATCGCGCGCGCACACGCTATTCATGCTGGAGGTGCAGACGCACTTCGACGCGCCGGATCTTGCACCGCGGTGCGCGAAGATCCTGCTTGCGGATCTCGCAGGGAGCGAGCGGATCCGGCTTGCGGGAACGGAGGAGGGGCTTGCGTTCGAGCAGGCGCGCAACATCAACCTGTCGCTGCTGGCGCTGGGGTCGTGCATCGAGGCGGTTGCGACGCGTGGGCGGGGCAACTCGCGGCCGATCCCGGAGTTTCGCAACAGCACGCTGACGAAGCTGCTGAAGGACTACATTGGCGGGAACAGCATCTCGACGATGATGGTGACGATCTCGCCGAGCGAGCGCGACGCGAACCTGTCTGTGCAGACGCTGCGGTTTGCTGACCGCGCGAAGCAGATCACGACGCACGCGCACGTGAACACGGTGGACCCGCAGCAGGCGAAGCAGGACGGGAGCGAGCTGGGCGACCGGTGGCGCGACGAGTACCTGCGGAAGAAGGAGGCGCTGTACGCGGAGTACCAACTGAAGGGGACCATCGAGAAGCTGCTTGCGCGGATCGCGGAACTGGAGGCGAGGCTGCGTGAGTGCGCGGACGACGAGCTTGCGCTGCACCTGACGACGGAGATCGAGGAGCTGCAGAAGGCGCTGACGGAGGCGGACTACCAGATGGGGCTGCAGCGGCAGATCCTGTACGGCGAGTTCCTGATGCTGGAGGACGAGCTGCGCGAGCTGAATACGAAGATGCAGGAGATGAAGGAGGAGCACGAGGAGGCGATGGAGGGGCTTCTTGGCGAGGAGGCCGGGCGGTTCGAGGAGATGAAGCGCGGGTACGAGGCGCGGCTGCGCGCGCTCCAGAGCGAGAGCGACGCTGCGCTTGCTGCGTCCACGGACGAGATCGCTGCGCTGCGGCGCCTGGTGGCGGAGCTGCAGGAGCGCCTCGCGGCGAAGGAGACGGAGTGCGCAGACCTTGCGGACCGGCTGAGTGCGCTACAGGCGAAGTACGACGCTGACACTTGCGCCGGCGAGCGCGCGCGCATTGAACTGGAAGCGCAGCTGGAGGAGTCGGATAAGCAACTGGGCGAGCTGACGGAGCGCCAGGCCCGGCTGAACGCGGCAATGGAGAGCACCGCGGAGACGCTGCAGGAGACATCCGCGAAGCTCGCTGACACCGAGGAGACGCTGCAGGAGACGTCCGCGAAGCTCGCTGACACCGAGGAGACGCTGCAGGAGACGTCCGCGAAGCTCGCCGACACCGAGGAGACGCTGCAGGAGACGTCCGCGAAGCTCGCTGACACCGAGGAGACGCTTTCAGCGGAGATCGCGTCGTTGGCGGAGCAGCTTGGTGTGGCGCACACTTTATGTGAGCAGCAGGGCGCGTACATGAACCAGCTGCTGACGTACGTGAGCGCAGCATACAACGTGACTCTGGATGGGATGACGGAGGTGCAGGCGACAGCTGTGGCTGATATCCTGAGGCAGTGCGACTATGCACTTCGCTCTGTGGCGCAGGCTGCCAGTGACGAGGTGGAGCACGTAAAGGAGATGTACAATATGGTCGACGGCAACTACAAGGAGACGGCAGCGCGCTTGGATATACTGCGCCGCATTCTGGGAAAGATCGATCAGGATGTCAAGGAGGCGAGCGTGGAGATCGACGCACCGGAGCGGCGGCAGACCTGCTCTTTACACCCGACGCCGCGGCGCTTGGGCGACGTCTCGAACCGCGAGAACAGCATGGAACGGAAGGCATCCATGTGTTAGCCGACTCTGTTATCTGACGGTGCGGAAAGGATCTGGGCGTATGCGAGATCCTGCCAGCGGGCTTATTAGTGGGTAACCGCGAAGTGAATCTTCAGCTGGACAGTGTGTACGTGGAGTTTCCTTTCCGCTGTCTTTTACAGGAGCTGTCGCTTTCTTTTTCCCCAACCTCCCGACTCTGTTAGCGTTGCGTGCTCTCGCAGGAAGAGAAGGGGGTGCCTTTTCACGGTTTCATGGCCTGCGGCATCCCACCATCTCAGCCTCTGTCTGCGCCTGTGTCGCCTCCTCATCTTCCGCTGCGTGCTACGTCTCGGAATTCCTCCGGTGAGGCCATCTTTCTTTGCAGCTACAGTGGTGTGCCGACTTTTATTCATCGTGCGCTACGTCTTCGTTGCGTGTGTGTGCGCGCCTCGATGATGCGTGGGTTTTGTTTTTCTCTTCCGTCTTCATCCGAGTTTACCCTCCCGCCTCCTCCTCTCCCTGTACGTGTGTGTGTGTGGCTCGTGGCTCTCTTCTCTTCTCCTGCCCACCCCACGCCGCACCTTCTTCATTGTACCTCAGTGTGTCCCTGTACTGTGTGGCTCGCGCCTCACTTTCTTCCCCGTGCATAATCGTGCCCGCACGCACGTACTCCACCCGGTGTGAGCGCGCCTCATCCCCAAGGGCGCGATGGCAAGTACGAAAGGGAGCAGCCCACACCCTTAGCAAACATGGAACCGCCCCCCCCCCACACACACACACACCACCCCCACCACCCCCATCGCGCGCGCACGCCTTCCCCGGCCTCCATGAGCATGCAGCCCTGGGTAAGTCTAGGTGGCTTGCCTGTACTGTTTCTTTGGAGGCTGAGCAGAAGGCGGGTGGGTAAGCGACGGCGCTGCACATGCCCCCAACTCTATCGGTTCGTGTACGTTTCTCTCTCCACTTCGAGACCCTCTTTTCTTCCCCTTCGCTTCTCGCACCTCCACCCCACTGCCGCTGCTGCACCACCCTTTCCCTCACATGCTGCACCGGTATCCCGCACCACTGTCTTCCTCGTTCAGTAGACTTCGTTTCTCTCCCCTCTCCGTAGCCCCACCCCTCGCGCTCCATTTCGCCGGCAAGGGATACTCCGCCCTCTCACCCCTCCGTCCGTCCGTCACACAAACGTGCGACTTCGGCGTTCACCTCGTTTTCTTCTGTACGCTCGTTTGCTGTCCGCCACCCCCCCCCCATCAGAAGAGGTCGTTGCGCGTGCGGTGTGTCTGTGTGGGTGCGTGTGCGTGCGTCCTTCGCCCGCTCGCATCTTTCATCTCCCTCCACCCATCTCTCTGCAGCCTCCACCGTGCCCTCCCCTGCGTCACCCTCAGCAAATCTCGCTTGTGTGCGAACGCATCTGAGCTGCTGTGCGCCCCTCTTTCTCTCCCCCTTTTTCGATCCGTCCTTCTCTTCGCTGTGTGTGAGAGGTCGAGCAGTGCGTCCGTGTGGGTGCATATCCTCGCCTGCGTGCATCACCACTATCGTGTGTGTATCCACACTCCCTCTTTCTTCCGTATTGCTCTCTTTCGCGACGTGCGCACTGCCTTTCGCTTCCCACACCGCTGTGCGTCGCTGTCGTCGTCTGCGATTGCGAAGGTTATTGCTGAACCCTCTTGTTCGTCTCGTGTGTCGTTGCCTCTGACGCATCCGTGCGTGTGTGCACGTCTCTGTCTTGTACTGCGAAAGCTCTCCCCCAGTCTCTCTCTCTCTGTGTGTGTGTGCATCATCTCCCACAAAGAGGACGGTTTGGCGCATCGGCACCACCACCACCACCACCACGGCCACGGTCACACACACACACACACACACACACGTGTACCCGCGCACAAGGCAGCGCTTTAGATCTCTCCCTCCAACGCACGCATCTTTTCTTTTCCGCGTGTCTGTGAGTGAGTGAGTGTGTGTGTGTATTCGTGAAGTGTTGCGCCACCATCACCACCGCTGCCCGCACATCTCATTGTTTGTTTTCTTTGTACCCCCCCCCTCCCCCTTCCCCCACTCACTAACTCATCCACCCACCCACCCCCCTCACTTGTACGCGTGTTCTTCACCCTATTAGATCCATTCTCTTACCTTGTGCTGTGTTGCTATCTCTTTCTTGTACATCTATCTTACAGTCCTGCTCTGGCGTGTGTTTCCCTGTGCGTGCGTGCGTGTGTGTGTGTGTGTTTGCTCACCAATCGGAGCTCGCCCTACCCTCATCACAGACCTACGCCGCTGCCTCTTTCTTTTTCGCCGCACACACCGCCTTCTGTCGAGTGCGCCGTCAGCGGCTCTTCCACCTGCCGCACAAGCGAAGCGCGTGACCCTCCCCATCCCATCCCATCCCCCCCCCCAACCACCACCACCACCACCACATACACATACGTCGCGGTTCTTTCTAGTGCCTCTCGGGCGCTTTAGTGGCGTGTGCTTGCGTGTTCCAGTCTGCGCTTCCGCTTAGCCGACATTTTTTTGTTTTTCATTTTGACGTACTTCGCACCACCGCTCCGAGCGCAGCCCTTTCGATTTCCTTTCGATTAGACCGGTGTCCGTCACGGGCGTGTGTTTGCCTGCACCACCCGCGACGACGAGAAAAGCATCCCTGCTTACTTCGAGTGCGCGCGCTTCATACTTTCGCCCACTTGTTCCGTAACGTGTTGCCTTACCTCTTTTTTTTTCCTCCCTGCGGTACCACCGACCTCGCAGCGGGCTGCACCGCGTTCCCCCACCCGCACCCGCTCAACGCTATCGAACGTGATCATTGTATCGCTACATTTAAACCAATGGAGTTCAAGCGGTCAAACTCATCTCGCGGGCCGCTCAGGTCCGGCCGCCGAGGCCACCCGGTCGGGGTCGCCACACCGAAGCGATCAACCACACCGCTCACAAAGAACTCCGCGCGCGGTGCACCCACACCTCCAGCGGCAGCCGGGCCTGCAGGAAGCCCTGCGCCGCCCCTGCCGCCTCGTACGCCGGAGCCGCAATCGGCGCGCTACTCGGCGAAGGAGTCTCCTCGTCCGCCAAGCACAACGACCTTCGAGCGTAGTGCCTCGGGGACCGGGAGCAAGGGCCTGTTCAAGCGCTCCGCCACGGCTGCCGGCATGCGCCGCGCGGAGGCGATTAAGCACAACAACCGCGTGAACGTGTACGTGCGCGTGCGCGCGTTCCGCGAAGACGAGACGAGCGGGGACATGGGTCAGCTGGCGGTGAACATGGACGACAGCGCTGTGGAGGTGACGGTGCCGAAGAAGGGCCGCTTCACGTTTGGGTTCGACGGCTGCTTCTGGAGCAACGACCGTGCATGCCCGTCTGGGAAGGCGTCGGCGTCGCAGGAGGACGTGTTCGACGAGGTCGGGCGGCCGCTTGTGGAGAACGCGCTGGCGGGGTACAACGCTGCTGTGATGGCGTACGGGCAGACGGGGAGCGGGAAGACGTACACGTCGTTCGGGCCGCCGGGGTCGATCGGGACGTCGCAGGAGGGCCTGATTCCGCGCGTATGCAACATGATCTTCTCGCGCGCGGCAAACAGCGCGCAGAAGGGCGTGACGTACACGGTGTCTGTGTCGATGCTGGAGGTGTACCTGGAGGACGTGTTTGACCTGCTGAACCACCGCAAGCAGCTGAGTGTGCGGAACGACTTCACGAGCAACACGTTCAGCGTTGTTGGGCAGAAGACGGTGCCCGTGAACAGCTACATGGACGTGCTTGCGGTGCTGAACAAGGCCGAGCCGCTGCGGACGTTCGCGGCGACGAGCATCCACGACCACTCATCGCGCGCGCACACGCTATTCATGCTGGAGGTGCAGACGCACTTCGACGCGCCGGATCTTGCACCGCGGTGCGCGAAGATCCTGCTTGCGGATCTCGCAGGGAGCGAGCGGATCCGGCTTGCGGGAACGGAGGAGGGGCTTGCGTTCGAGCAGGCGCGCAACATCAACCTGTCGCTGCTGGCGCTGGGGTCGTGCATCGAGGCGGTTGCGACGCGTGGGCGGGGCAACTCGCGGCCGATCCCGGAGTTTCGCAACAGCACGCTGACGAAGCTGCTGAAGGACTACATTGGCGGGAACAGCATCTCGACGATGATGGTGACGATCTCGCCGAGCGAGCGCGACGCGAACCTGTCTGTGCAGACGCTGCGGTTTGCTGACCGCGCGAAGCAGATCACGACGCACGCGCACGTGAACACGGTGGACCCGCAGCAGGCGAAGCAGGACGGGAGCGAGCTGGGCGACCGGTGGCGCGACGAGTACCTGCGGAAGAAGGAGGCGCTGTACGCGGAGTACCAACTGAAGGGGACCATCGAGAAGCTGCTTGCGCGGATCGCGGAACTGGAGGCGAGGCTGCGTGAGTGCGCGGACGACGAGCTTGCGCTGCACCTGACGACGGAGATCGAGGAGCTGCAGAAGGCGCTGACGGAGGCGGACTACCAGATGGGGCTGCAGCGGCAGATCCTGTACGGCGAGTTCCTGATGCTGGAGGACGAGCTGCGCGAGCTGAATACGAAGATGCAGGAGATGAAGGAGGAGCACGAGGAGGCGATGGAGGGGCTTCTTGGCGAGGAGGCCGGGCGGTTCGAGGAGATGAAGCGCGGGTACGAGGCGCGGCTGCGCGCGCTCCAGAGCGAGAGCGACGCTGCGCTTGCTGCGTCCACGGACGAGATCGCTGCGCTGCGGCGCCTGGTGGCGGAGCTGCAGGAGCGCCTCGCGGCGAAGGAGACGGAGTGCGCAGACCTTGCGGACCGGCTGAGTGCGCTACAGGCGAAGTACGACGCTGACACTTGCGCCGGCGAGCGCGCGCGCATTGAACTGGAAGCGCAGCTGGAGGAGTCGGATAAGCAACTGGGCGAGCTGACGGAGCGCCAGGCCCGGCTGAACGCGGCAATGGAGAGCACCGCGGAGACGCTGCAGGAGACGTCCGCGAAGCTGGCCGACACCGAGGAGACGCTGCAGGAGACGTCCGCGAAGCTGGCCGACACCGAGGAGACGCTGCAGGAGACGTCCGCGAAGCTGGCCGACACCGAGGAGACGCTGCAGGAGACGTCCGCGAAGCTGGCCGACACCGAGGAGACGCTGCAGGAGACGTCCGCGAAGCTCGCTGACACCGAGGAGACGCTGCAGGAGACATCCGCGAAGCTCGCCGACACCGAGGAGACGCTGCAGGAGACATCCGCGAAGCTGGCCGACACCGAGGAGACGCTGCAGGAGACGTCCGTGAAGCTCGCTGACACCGAGGAGACGCTGCAGGAGACGTCCGCGAAGCTCGCCGACACCGAGGAGACGCTGCAGGAGACGTCCGCGAAGCTCGCCGACACCGAGGAGACGCTGCAGGAGACGTCCGCGAAGCTGGCCGACACCGAGGAGACGCTGCAGGAGACGTCCGCGAAGCTCGCCGACACCGAGGAGACGCTGCAGGAGACGTCCGCGAAGCTCGCTGACACCGAGGAGACGCTGCAGGAGACATCCGCGAAGCTCGCCGACACCGAGCAGACGCTGCAGGAGACGTCCGCGAAGCTGGCCGACACCGAGGAGACGCTGCAGGAGACGTCCGCGAAGCTCGCTGACACCGAGGAGACGCTGCAGGAGACGTCCGCGAAGCTGGCCGACACCGAGGAGACGCTGCAGGAGACGTCCGCGAAGCTGGCCGACACCGAGGAGACGCTGCAGGAGACATCCGCGAAGCTCGCCGACACCGAGGAGACGCTGCAGGAGACGTCCACGAAGCTCGCTGACACCGAGCAGACGCTGCAGGAGACATCCGCGAAGCTCGCCGACACCGAGGAGACGCTGCAGGAGACGTCCGCGAAGCTGGCCGACACCGAGGAGACGCTGCAGGAGACGTCCGCGAAGCTGGCCGACACCGAGGAGACGCTGCAGGAGACGTCCGCGAAGCTGGCCGACACCGAGGAGACGCTGCAGGAGACGTCCGCGAAGCTGGCCGACACCGAGGAGACGCTGCAGGAGACGTCCGCGAAGCTCGCTGACACCGAGGAGACGCTGCAGGAGACATCCGCGAAGCTCGCCGACACCGAGGAGACGCTGCAGGAGACATCCGCGAAGCTCGCCGACACCGAGGAGACGCTGCAGGAGACGTCCGCGAAGCTCGCCGACACCGAGGAGACGCTGCAGGAGACGTCCGCGAAGCTGGCCGACACCGAGGAGACGCTGCAGGAGACGTCCGCGAAGCTGGCCGACACCGAGGAGACGCTGCAGGAGACGTCCGCGAAGCTCGCCGACACCGAGGAGACGCTGCAGGAGACGTCCGCGAAGCTGGCCGACACCGAGGAGACGCTGCAGGAGACGTCCGCGAAGCTGGCCGACACCGAGGAGACGCTGCAGGAGACGTCCGCGAAGCTGGCCGACACCGAGGAGACGCTGCAGGAGACGTCCGCGAAGCTGGCCGACACCGAGGAGACGCTGCAGGAGACGTCCGCGAAGCTCGCCGACACCGAGGAGACGCTGCAGGAGACGTCCGCGAAGCTCGCTGACACCGAGGAGACGCTGCAGGAGACGTCCGCGAAGCTGGCCGACACCGAGGAGACGCTGCAGGAGACGTCCGCGAAGCTGGCCGACACCGAGGAGACGCTGCAGGAGACGTCCGCGAAGCTCGCTGACACCGAGGAGACGCTGCAGGAGACGTCCGCGAAGCTGGCCGACACCGAGGAGACGCTGCAGGAGACGTCCGCGAAGCTGGCCGACACCGAGGAGACGCTGCAGGAGACGTCCGCGAAGCTCGCCGACACCGAGGAGACGCTGCAGGAGACGTCCGTGAAGCTCGCTGACACCGAGGAGACGCTGCAGGAGACGTCCGTGAAGCTCGCTGACACCGAGGAGACGCTGCAGGAGACATCCGCGAAGCTGGCCGACACCGAGGAGACGCTGCAGGAGACGTCCGCGAAGCTCGCTGACACCGAGGAGACGCTGCAGGAGACGTCCGCGAAGCTCGCTGACACCGAGGAGACGCTGCAGGAGACATCCGCGAAGCTCGCTGACACCGAGGAGACGCTGCAGGAGACATCCGCGAAGCTGGCCGACACCGAGGAGACGCTGCAGGAGACGTCCGTGAAGCTCGCTGACACCGAGGAGACGCTGCAGGAGACATCCGCGAAGCTGGCCGACACCGAGGAGACGCTGCAGGAGACATCCGCGAAGCTGGCCGACACCGAGGAGACGCTGCAGGAGACGTCCGTGAAGCTCGCTGACACCGAGGAGACGCTGCAGGAGACATCCGCGAAGCTGGCCGACACCGAGGAGACGCTGCAGGAGACGTCCGCGAAGCTCGCTGACACCGAGGAGACGCTGCAGGAGACGTCCGCGAAGCTCGCTGACACCGAGGAGACGCTGCAGGAGACATCCGCGAAGCTCGCTGACACCGAGGAGACGCTGCAGGAGACGTCCGCGAAGCTCGCTGACACCGAGGAGACGCTGCAGGAGACGTCCGCGAAGCTGGCCGACACCGAGGAGACGCTGCAGGAGACGTCCGCGAAGCTGGCCGACACCGAGGAGACGCTGCAGGAGACGTCCGCGAAGCTCGCCGACACCGAGGAGACGCTGCAGGAGACATCCGCGAAGCTGGCCGACACCGAGGAGACGCTGCAGGAGACGTCCGCGAAGCTCGCTGACACCGAGGAGACGCTGCAGGAGACGTCCGCGAAGCTGGCCGACACCGAGGAGACGCTGCAGGAGACGTCCGCGAAGCTGGCCGACACCGAGGAGACGCTGCAGGAGACGTCCGCGAAGCTCGCTGACACCGAGGAGACGCTGCAGGAGACGTCCGCGAAGCTCGCTGACACCGAGGAGACGCTGCAGGAGACGTCCGCGAAGCTCGCTGACACCGAGGAGACGCTGCAGGAGACGTCCGCGAAGCTCGCTGACACCGAGGAGACGCTGCAGGAGACGTCCGCGAAGCTCGCTGACACCGAGGAGACGCTGCAGGAGACATCCGCGAAGCTCGCTGACACCGAGGAGACGCTGCAGGAGACATCCGCGAAGCTCGCTGACACCGAGGAGACGCTGCAGGAGACATCCGCGAAGCTCGCCGACACCGAGGAGACGCTGCAGGAGACGTCCGCGAAGCTCGCTGACACCGAGGAGACGCTGCAGGAGACGTCCGCGAAGCTCGCTGACACCGAGGAGACGCTGCAGGAGACATCCGCGAAGCTCGCTGACACCGAGGAGACGCTGCAGGAGACATCCGCGAAGCTCGCTGACACCGAGGAGACGCTGCAGGAGACATCCGCGAAGCTCGCTGACACCGAGGAGACGCTGCAGGAGACGTCCGCGAAGCTCGCTGACACCGAGGAGACGCTGCAGGAGACATCCGCGAAGCTCGCCGACACCGAGGAGACGCTGCAGGAGACATCCGCGAAGCTCGCTGACACCGAGGAGACGCTGCAGGAGACATCCGCGAAGCTCGCTGACACCGAGGAGACGCTGCAGGAGACGTCCGCGAAGCTCGCTGACACCGAGGAGACGCTGCAGGAGACATCCGCGAAGCTCGCCGACACCGAGGAGACGCTGCAGGAGACGTCCGCGAAGCTCGCTGACACCGAGGAGACGCTGCAGGAGACGTCCGCGAAGCTCGCTGACACCGAGGAGACGCTGCAGGAGACATCCGCGAAGCTCGCTGACACCGAGGAGACGCTGCAGGAGACGTCCGCGAAGCTCGCTGACACCGAGCAGACGCTGCAGGAGACGTCCGCGAAGCTCGCTGACACCGAGGAGACGCTGCAGGAGACATCCGCGAAGCTCGCTGACACCGAGGAGACGCTGCAGGAGACATCCGCGAAGCTCGCTGACACCGAGGAGACGCTGCAGGAGACGTCCGCGAAGCTCGCTGACACCGAGGAGACGCTGCAGGAGACATCCGCGAAGCTCGCCGACACCGAGGAGACGCTGCAGGAGACGTCCGCGAAGCTCGCTGACACCGAGGAGACGCTGCAGGAGACATCCGCGAAGCTCGCTGACACCGAGGAGACGCTGCAGGAGACATCCGCGAAGCTCGCCGACACCGAGGAGACGCTGCAGGAGACATCCGCGAAGCTCGCTGACACCGAGGAGACGCTGCAGGAGACGTCCGCGAAGCTCGCTGACACCGAGGAGACGCTGCAGGAGACATCCGCGAAGCTCGCCGACACCGAGGAGACGCTGCAGGAGACATCCGCGAAGCTCGCTGACACCGAGGAGACGCTGCAGGAGACGTCCGCGAAGCTCGCTGACACCGAGGAGACGCTGCAGGAGACATCCGCGAAGCTCGCCGACACCGAGGAGACGCTGCAGGAGACATCCGCGAAGCTCGCTGACACCGAGGAGACGCTGCAGGAGACGTCCGCGAAGCTCGCTGACACCGAGGAGACGCTGCAGGAGACATCCGCGAAGCTCGCTGACACCGAGGAGACGCTTTCAGCGGAGATCGCGTTGTTGACGGAGCAGCTTGGTGTGGCGCACACTTTATGTGAGCAGCAGGGCGCGTACATGAACCAGCTGCTGACGTACGTGAGCGCAGCATACAACGTGACTCTGGATGGGATGACGGAGGTGCAGGCGACAGCTGTGGCTGATATCCTGAGGCAGTGCGACTATGCACTTCGCTCTGTGGCGCAGGCTGCCAGTGACGAGGTGGAGCACGTAAAGGAGATGTACAATATGGTCGACGGCAACTACAAGGAGACGGCAGCGCGCTTCGATATACTGCGCCGCATTCTGGGAAAGATCGATCAGGATGTCAAGGAGGCGAGCGTGGAGATCGACGCACCGGAGCGGCGGCAGACCTGCTCTTTACACCCGACGCCGCGGCGCTTGGGCGACGTCTCGAACCGCGAGAACAGCATCGAGAACAAGACCCGCTCCGCATCTCGGCTGTCTGGACGGCTATTTTAGGCGGTGGTGACGGTCGTCGGAGTAGCGGTTGCCGTGATGGTGAGTGTTTCAATCATATGTTCGCCTGAAAAAGTGCGATGTGAGGAGGTGCATTTCGTTTCGTGCAGGGGAGCCTCGGTGGGCGCGTGAGGGTGGTGCCTCATTTGTCTTGTGCTCGCTAAGAGAGATCTCTCGACATAACGGGCTTGCGCCTCGGGTATGGTTGGGCGATGTCCTTCTCGACGTTCCTCGCGTGCCCGCCGCTTGGTTGTCTGAGCATTGTTCATCGGTGCGAGTCGTGGGTGTAAGCTGTACCGGAGTGTGTTCCTAATTGTTGTTTTTTTTTGGATTTTTTAGATTTTGTAGCTGCATGGGATGTTATCATTGTGCGTCTGCCGCGGTGTGTCTGCATGTGCGCGCCTGCCTTCTGCCCGTGGCTCCTGCCCTCGTCGCCGAAAGCCTTTGCTCATGTGCCCACATCGTGCGCATTGAGAGAAAGGATAAGATGGTGAGATGGATCGGGGTGCGGGTAGCGGACTGGTGGTCAGGGATGCTGCAGGGCGATGGGCGTGCGTAGATTCTGATGTCTAGTGCATATCTGCAAATATACATGGATTCATATGACTTGAGTATTTTCCGGCGCCTTGTGCGGTCGTCCTCCCGTTCTCCTCGTCGACACGGAGACAGAAGTGCGTGTGCACGCCTGCCGATTTGTTCTTCCGTGCTCGCACGTGTCTCGCGTTCTGTTCCTTGTGTAGATGTTGTGCACCCTCCGCGTAGACTTCGCGGCGTACCGCAATCTGGAGAGGAGGCGACAGACATGGAGCGAGAGCGGCTGCGGCCATCGGTCGTGGCGCATGTCCTTTGGCCCGCGTGCGTGTCTCTGTACCCAACAGAATATCTTGTTTTGTTTGCGTCTCGCGCTCAGCGTGTCGGTGTGCTCGTGTACGTGTGCATATCTACGTATGTGTATGCATGTAGGACCTGTATGCTGAATATGCAAGGGGGAGGGGGCAGGGACTAGAAGCGTACCAACACTAACAGAAGCGAAGTGGCTGTCGGGAAGGGCAGGAAGCAGTCGAGTGTCGCTCGCGTGGGGCGTGTGGTGCGCACACGGAAAAGGAGGTGGGCAAACGTGTCTGCGACCGTGTGGCACAGCCCGTCTACAGCGTACAGGCCCACCCCCTCTCCCTGTATGGGCACGGACAATTGGGAGCCTTTCTCGCGTTGGCTTCGTGCACGACGCAGTTGTGATCGCGATCAGGGGAGGCTCTTAGATGTGCGCATGTCTGCTGGTTTCGGCATCGATTCAATGCTCACCCATCCATGTTTGCGCACTTCTCTCGCCTCTCTCCTTGGCTCCTGAGTGTCGCAGTCGCCTCGACCTCCTCCGCCTTACGGGCAACCCCACTCGCGTGCTCACACAAACACACGGACACGTCTGTGCTCGCTCGAGCTGCACTGGCTCTTTCTTCGTACTCTCTTCAATTCGCGTGCTACACCTCCCTCCCCCCTCTCTCTCACTCACGCGGAAGAGGCATCCACGGGCATGAACACCGGTAGCGCCACATCGGCTGCAGCGGCGCGAAGTCCTTCCTGGGTAGCGTTTAAAAATAGTGACACCGCCGTACCTCCTTCAGAGGATGCCAATGCGGTGGACGGCGTCGTGGTCGACTCAGACACGGCAGCACACATGAAAGAAGCCGAGACATCACTGCGCCGCACTCTCCAGGAGGCACGCGCTGCACTTCGCTCCTTGCAAACAATCACCACCACGCTTGCCACGCAAGACGAGACACTCACCTTCCTGGAGGAGTGCGTGGCAGAGAACGACGAAGAATGGCGTCAGGGGCGTCGAGAGATGCGGCGCACGTGGCACTGGTATGCTGCCGTGGCGCACTGGCTACGGTGCGGGAAAGGCGGTTCACGGTCGCAGGTGGCGAACAAGTCGCCTAGCGCTCCACCAGCGGCGAGGCGTCTGTCAGGAACGGCACCGGTGACCGATTTCAGCACTTGCCGTAGGCTGAAGCATGAGTCGAGGACTCGTAGCGAGGCTTCGGGAGGTATTACGGCCACACAACCAGAAGCCGCGCACTTCTTTAATGCTGACGCACTTGACAACTGCAACACACCTGCCAAAAAGGGCAACAGCGTGCAACGCACCGCCGTTGCGGAGGATATAAGCACCGATGTGATGAAGAGCCCTGAATCCATCACACCGTCCGTGCATCTTGGCAGTCGCCATCGGACAGCTGCGGAAAAGCATCGCGTCAACCGATGCGTCGACGTTGCAATGTGTGACCGGATGGAGCCGACACTAGACGAGATACGCGGCATTGTGGGCGAGTTGCATGACCGCGCTACGATGTGGAACGCTATGCTAACGTCCGACGTGGGCCGGATGGACGAGCTCATCCAGCGCACCGACAAGACACGCGCAAAGAACAAGAAGGTCGAGCGGCACTGACGCGGCGCTGTTGAGAACTATGCGTCTTGTATGCGTGCGTGCGCTGGTTTCATCATCTCTTGCGCGTCTGCGTGCATTCTTCCTTGTTCACTTGCATTACTGCTCAACGCAGCGATCTCTCCTCGTTGCTCTTAATGCTTCCCGTGTGCCACACGCTCCACCGACCCAATTCTTGGTGCACGCGTGTGCGCGTGCGGGTGCCGAATCTTCTAAGCCTCGCCTTTGTTGGGCGTGGCCTCTCCTCTTCTCCGCCTGAGCAGGATCGACTCGGTGTGCCATGGCTTACGTGGGTAGAGCTGTGACAGCCGTGCTACTGCTGTCGATGCCGTGCGCCTCTGTGTGCGCGCGTCTGTGTCTTTCTTTGGCCCTGCCCCCATCGCAGGAAAGAAGGGCGAGGGGGTGGAAGTGGGGCGTTGGCAGTGCGACTGCAGCACCGTGCTCCTTCTCACAGTGATGCGACACGCTACACACACACACACACCTCCTTCTCCTCTGCCTCCCTCGAATGCTGATTTTTTTTTTTGCCAGTGACACGCAACGTCTCCTCCTCTCGCTCTCTGCCCAACAGCTTCACGCCTGCCTACCGCGCAGCAGCCCTCTCACGCACGTATGCGCATACCACCACGCACTGGTTGACGTTAACCTAGGTCATGGGATGGCGCCACGTTGCCCGCGGGGGCTTCTCCAGGCGCAACGCTGCCGGCGCTGCGCTTCTTGTGGCGACTCGAGACGCACGACCACCGCGTCCGCCGGCGTGGGCCTCAGCACGCCTCCACCGTCTCCCCATGGCGGCCCCGCCAGGGGGTCGGCAAGAAGCGGTGTCGCCACGGACTGTCGCCACGCCCAGCTACTCATCCGGGAGTCAACGAAGTGAAAGAGTCTCGCCAAGCAGGTCCGCCTCTGACCAAGCCTCCGCAGCAGCTCACGCGGGCGCTCGCTCAGTACCGCGTGCATCGTCGTCCAGCGTGACAGCCTCGCCTTCCCTTGTCTTCGCGTCTGACGTGCGTAGCCGCGCCGTCGGTTCAGGGGCGACGACTCCGCCTCCGCTAGCCTATGCCTACGTAAACAGTGCCGCCGCCGCCAACGTCCCGGCTGCCCAGGCGCCTGCATACCGCGGATTTTCACCTGCCCTCCCCGGCCGCACGGCAGCCGCCACCGCAGCATCGGCGTGCTCTAGGACGAAGGTTGCGGTGGATAGCGAGGATGAGCTCGTGGCAGCATCACCGGGCGCGGTACGTCGGGCACTGATACAGCAAGGCCTCCGCGCGGACGGCAACGTAGATGGCTCGGACGCCACAGCAGCGCTGCTGCGCTCCGTCGCTGATCCGTCGGCGGCCGCGTTCCGCAACAGCTCCCGTGAGGGTGGCCATGTGCCTGGCAGCACCGCCCCCTCCACCCCAGCTGAGCGACACGCGCACCGGCGGCGACAGCGGCAAATTCGGGCAGCGCGGGAGCGGCGGCGACAGGAACGTGCGCAACAAAAAAGCGGTGCAGCCGTGCACCCGTGTCGGCTGCAGGGAGGCTGCCAACACCAGCTTAGCGGGTCCTCGACCCGTGCTTCAGCTGGGGATGGGCGGGTCACGCATGCCAGCGTGTGCCCGTACCGGCACCACCCCTCGCACTACTGTGTAACGCAGCTGCGAGACGGTCACTGCTCCTTGCACGATGTGGGGTGCTGTCCATGGACACACGGCAATCCAGGCGAAGGGACCGGCAGGGTAAGTTCCGGCTCGGTGCCGTCAGACGCGGACGCCAACTTCGACTTTGGCCTGCAGGGCCTATCGCCGCTGGTGCCGCTGGAGTCGACGCTAAAGGAGGCGGCACTGCGGCGCTCCGCGGAGAAGGTCGGCAAGCTACTGCAGGTTTTCGTGGACATCGTGAGCGTCATGATGGAAGCGGCGCCGGCGGAGCAGCGGACACGCTTTGCCCGCGGGGACGCCAGCGCCTTCGACAGCGTTGTCGGTGAGGCTGTGTCGCACGTGCCGTGTTCGTGGGATTCATGCGCGGGGGTGGCACGCTGCTCTTCTCTCTCAACGCTGGCCACTGGTGCTCCAACTTCTGGCACGCCGGCCGGCGTGAAGGACAGGGAGCTGGATCTGCGCATGGAGGTCGTGCCGAGCGGAGGCTCGACGGATGATGCCCAAGCATGGCGCATGCTTTCCGTGCCGACTGAACTCGCTTGGTGTGCCCTTGGCAGCCATAGCGAGGGCGAAGCGTCTTCCTCGTTTTCGGCAGCAGACCCCAGCGCCGTGGATGCGAGCCCTTTCACAGCTGAGGAACGTGGGTACTGGAGCAGCTACTTTACCATCACGGCGTCATCGCACGGAGCTGCGAAGTGTCACGCAACGGCTGGCGTCTGCCGTGACGACCACGAAGCTCCACACGGCGGTGTGCCGGACCTGCCGCGCTTGCGACTGACCCCGTGTGTAACGGCTTGGATTCTCGAGGCGGCAGCGACGCTAATGCGTGCGAAGAGCAACCACGAGGCTGTGAACGATGGACTGGTAGATGGAACCGCATTCTCGGCGGTCCCTGCGACGACGGCGAGCGCGTGCTTCGAGCAAGCTACACTGTACTTGCTCAGGTGGCGAAGGGCGCAGCTGCAGCGGTGCCTCATCGGGGAAGTCCATGAAGCTGCGCTCCATGCAGGGGCGGAGATGCTTGCCGTTGGTGAAGCCTCGACCACGGTGCGTAGGGCTTCAGCGGGGCGGTACCACGAGCCGCAGCGCACAGCTGAATCGCCGCTACGCTGGTCGCCTGTTTCGTTCTTGAGGGATGCACTGCTGTGCACCTACCTGTACGCGGCACAGCCAGCTACAGCTGCACTCGAGCAGGAGACGGTGATCAACGAAGACGTAGCCGGTGCCAATGCGACGACGACTCGAGGGATCAACCCCGACCGCCGCACGACACTGTTGGATGTCTTTCTGGATTGTGTGTGCACCAGCGATGCGACGGCGTCATCAAAGGGAGTAGCGTCAGCGGCGTCGGTGCGCGACGGAGGTCTCTTCAGCGCTGGCTGCCGGCGCGCCCCCGCTCTCCTCTCGTCTTCCGCACTTACGCAGCCGACCTTGATGACAGCAAGGAGCTCCGCTTCGGCTTCGATGCGGCACTTCCACATGGCCTGGGACGAGGCCCACGCCGTGGTGGTGCAGCTGCACAAGGGGCTAATTCAGTGCTTTGGTGAGCGGGCCACCATGGCACCGGCGGTGGCGGCGCCTCTCTGTCTATACACCCAGCCCGCCATGCTGCATGTCGTCTCGTCGCTCTCCGTCGGGTTCGCGCGGTGCCACGAGACTGACTTGCGAAGGGCTGCCGGGTGGAAACCGTGGACGGCGGTGCAGATGTTCCTTAAGGAGCACGCCGCCGTGTACAACGCCGACACGTACGCACGGCACCACATGCCAGCTGTACGACTCGGACTGCACAACTCTCTCCTTAACGCCTTGCTGCTCCTCACCACCTACCATGCCGACACAGCCTTCCAGCTGCGGGAGCCCAGTGACGTGCCGCGCGTGCTGCTCTCGTCGCCCGCGGTGGACTTCGCCGCGTCAAAGGGCAGGACCGCAGCACCATACAAGGCTGCGGAGCGACAAGCCATCTCGTGGTGGTGCATGATGCAGCAGGAAGCGCCAGCGTACCGACACCAGAACCTGCAGTCCAGCATCGCCATCTCGATGGGCTTCTTGACGGCACTTCAAGAGCACAGTCGCGAGCAGCTTGAGGTGCGCGAAGCTCTCATGCGCGAGTACGAGCAGCGCCGCGCTGCCTACGAGCGCAACCACAAGGAGGAGCAAGGCGGCCTTTCCCACTCTTTCAGCGGCGGTGGCCCGTCGCGAGTGCGCAAGTACTACGCCTCTTCATCTCAGTCTCCTGAGGAAAGACTAGCAGAGCAGCGACAGCGCCTGGAGGAGCTGCGCGGGGTTGCGCTGATTGATCGACTCTTGCCGTTCGGGTCAGCCACTGTCTCCCCGGATGCCACCGCATCCTTGCTGCGTCAGCTGCTTGAAGGCGGACATCCATACAAGGCGCTGAAGCTGGCCGCCTCGATCGTGCACGCCAGCCGGATGCTACGCCACGCCGACAAGCAGCCGCGGCCCTCGCTTCAGCAAGGCGTTCGAACCGTGCACACTCGAGTGTGGAGTCGCCGATCGCAGCGACATGTGCTTGTGAAAAAGCATGTGCCAGTTCTACGTTTGGTGGGCGACCCCAACGCCGAAGGCTCCGACGACGACGACGCGCGGCCTGGGGCGCAGGCACGCCGCTCAGTGCGCCCTGTCGGCCTCGCTTTCGTGATCAGCGACCGCGTTGTGGTGGAGATGGCGCGCGTCGGGCTGCGAATGGGCGAAGCCGGCGCTGCGCTGGTGAACGGCATCGTGCAGGACTGCCAACGGGGCGCCTTGCTGGATTTCACGCACCGCAGAGGGCTGCCAGTGCCATTGTGGGAGGACATCGCCGACATGCTGTCGAAGGCGAGATTGGCTCAATCCCTCTTCTCCATGGTGACACCTGCCTCAGCTTCCGTCGCCGCTACCGCGCCGTCGCAGCAGCTTCACGAGTGCCAAGCCCACAGTGCTCGCCGTCGCGGTACAGAAGGGAGCGAGGCAGCCCTGCTGGTCATCATGGGGGTTGGTGGCGGCGAAGCTCGCCTCGGCCGCGGCGACGTCGACGGCTACGGTGCCGCACATCAGCGCATCGCTCCCACACCGGCGCTGCTAGAAGTTCTGCAGACCCACACACCTCCCTCCAACACGGCGCAGCACACTGCCTACCTCAAATTGCTCCTCCAGGACGTCGCACGCTTCTCCACTGTTCCAGTGCTGCTAGCGCTGCAGTACCAGGCCTGTTTTAGCCGCAGCCGCTACGCAACGTCGCGCGCGGATGGCCTGGCCGCCGCTACTGCGGCGATGCAGGCCGCCTATGTGATGACCATCTCGGCAATCGGGACAGCGTCATCGTTCCCCGAGTCAAACCAGGCGTCGTCTTGCCCCACCTCTGCTGCGTCTGCTGCCGACGGTGGTGACGCCTCTCGTACATACCCCACTCCCGCGGAGTGCAGCCGACTCTTGCGAGCGCTACATGCCGAGGCGGAAGCCCAGCGGCCAGCACTGCAGGAGGCCATTCTCTCCGATGCGTCAAGCCTCCACCGTCACCGCGGAGCCGCGGACGGTGTTTCCTCGCCGTCATCGCCCTTTGCGTTGCACACTAATCCCTGCCTGAAAGAGGTGAAGGCGCTGCTTTGGGGCACCTCGCAGGAGGACGACGCGTCCCGCGCAGGGGTAAGGCGAGACGGAGAGGAAGGGGCCGCGGCGGTACCGGCGGTGCGGCGCCGGGCAAAGCTGCGCCTGGCCGTACTGCTTCATCACCTGTGGACGTCTAGCATCCTCGCGCGATCAGCGGCGCAGCAGAGCACGTCACTTTGGGCAGTGTGCGCAGCCACGCTACTCGGCGTGGCGGAGGCCGCGTTGCTCCGTTCTCAGGGCAGCAGCGACACCGAGAGGGGCGGGTTGGAGGCGGACGGCGCCGGCGCTTCCCTGGCATTGCATCACGCCTACGTCGCCGCTGGCCCACTGCTGCGGCACGTGGCGCCGCAGCAGAGCCCATTGTACGTGGATGCAACAGTGAAGGCGCTGCTGCTTTGCAGCCCTCTGGCGTGCTGCGAGGACAGCCGTAAGGACAACGGCGGCGTCGCCTACGCAGCTCGCTCGAGCTCATCCTTAGCCGCCACTCCGACCCGCACCACACGGACCGACGGCTCTCTTGCATCTACTCACCGCGGCGAGCACCCAAGTGATGAGTGGCCCATGGTTCTGTCCTCTGCCAGCGCAGCACGTGTACGTTCTCTGCCCGCCTTTCTTGCGCTCCAGTGTTCCTTGTGCACTGCCTTGTACACAGCAGAGCAGTGTACACTAACTGCAGAGACTCCGGTACCTGCGCACCTTGCTTCCCTCCTCGAGGGTCTAGCGGCTGCGCGCGCCGCTCCGCCGGACCGCGTGCGCGAGTGGCCCGCGTGGAAGTTGTTCGCGCCGCTACTTCGGCAGCCTGTGCTGGCACGGATGTGGCTGCACGACGCATTATTGTGTCCTTCTTCCAATCTCCTGATGTGGCTTGTTGGAGCGCTCAGTCGCGATGACGTGGAGGGCTACGCCATGCTGCGCGCGTGGCTGGAGCATATCGAAGCAGGGCCGCGCCTTACGCTTGCGATGCTGCAGGAGCTGCTTGCTGAGACGGAACGCCGCCATCGATCTGCGGTGGCACGTCGCCTACGAAGGCAGCGTTGTTGAGTCCACGAGTTGTTCTTTAGGCGCAGGGGATGCGGCTGCACCCATGCACGATACCTTCCTCCCTCTCCGCCCCTCTCTTGTGCGTGGCATTGTAGCGCGTCGAGGAGAAAGAGGGAAAACCAGCGCAGAGAACAGCTGCCGGCGTGTGCGTTTCAGAGCTGTCGCGCCGTTGCCAGTTGGCCCGAGCGGCGCAAAGCGGGCGGTGGGGGGGGGTTTCACGGTAAGTCATGGTGACTGTCGGGTGCTAACACAATGAGCCGAAAGAATGCTGAAGCCACACCCGGGCAGGCGCACAGGACACGCTGAAGGAAGACGGTCGTACGACTGTGCTGCGGCGGCCCTCCCGCTGTTTTGTTTACCCTCCGCCCTCAAGGCAGCACAACTTGCCCTGCTGTACTCTCTCGCGATGTCTCTCGCTCTGTCTCTGTCTCTGTCTCTGTCAGTCCCGCTCATACCACGCACACGCCGACTCCCCCACCATGCCGCCATAGCTTCGCCCACCAGCCCCATGTCCACCGCACTGCCCCCCTTACCAAGAGCCACTGGCTCAGCATATGCCCGATGCGTGGCGTGGTGAGACGCAGTGCTGCATCCGCATACTGGAGAATGCCTAACAGCAACCAGGACGCTCATGGGGTGACCATCACACGCAGGTCTGAGACGAGCGCGATGTCTCGTTATGAGGCCGCCGTATGCGTGAACGAGTCCACTCTTCTGGTGGCCGGAGCGGGAGGAAAGCCGGGCGAGTTCAACAGCCGCACGTCCGATTTTGAGCCAGTTGCGACCGATGGACGATCAAGGTCATGCGACAGAGGCACTGTCGGCAGTTTTGCGCGAGATGTGTTTCTCCTGCACGCGCATGCAGCGGATGATCGGCCACTGAGCCAGCGTCGACGACCGCACAGCGGTCATCCCTCGAACGCCGTCATACGGAGGGCAGTCGGCGCGAGCTGTGTGTGCAGAATGAAGCGGCCTTCATAACCGAATGCATGGCCAATGCGCCGCTCAGCGGGGGCCGTCCGCACTCGGTGTGCTCCAGAGGAGCAGGTGCAACGGCTTTCCCTATGACACCATGGAAGCACCGACACGACGCGCCACCCGCATCTGCATTCCAGGTGGCGACGGAGCCCCCTCTCCCCCCCCTGCGAGGCATTGCTAGCAGCATAGTCAGGTTTTGCAAGCCTTGAGCAGACTGCCTCGACCATAGGGGTGGGTGGATCTGTGAGCGAGGCATGTCCATCTGCACGATGGCCGACGCCGAGAGAGCGTACTCGATCGGGGAGGCTCGCTCGAACGCCGAACTGGTGACCGCGAGGGCAGACTTGGCGGCGTCGACTTTGGCCGTCACTCAGCGCGCAGTTTCGATGTGCCAGCGGTCGATTCGTCGTGTGCGCGATGCGACCCGCGGGGGAGACGTGACGGGGCCCGACGTGGCACTTCGGGTTTCAAAACATGTGTGCGGGTCTCAAGGTCCTTGCCATTCAGGCGTTGGATGACAGCTTTACCGTCAAGCAAGCGTGTCGCTGACTGCCGCAGCTCAACCGCGATCTCTCCCCCCCCCCCTCCAGACACGCGCTGAGCCGGGAAAGTGGGGACTTCGTTTTGGAAGTTTGAGATGGGGTGTCGGATGCAACCGGTGTTGCAGAGCTGCCCCGTAGCGCCGCCGCGTCCGTTGAGGCCCAAGGGTGGGGCGGCGCTGGTGACCGAATGCTTCGCTGACACACGCTTTGGGGGGCTCTTCTTCTTTTTGCTATTCTGCTACAGGCAGAAGCTGCCGCAGCTGCGGATAGGTGGGCGAGCCGGCCTCTCTTGTGCCAGAGGCAGCGGAGATGCACCCCGCTTCACACGGCCCAGAGGGGTTCGCTCCGCCTCTCACCGGACACGGGGCCATCGGGGATCGAGAAAACAACCGCTGTGGCTGCCATCCGAGGGCACAGCATCAATCTGGCCGCCTTTCGAACTGAGCTTGATTAGGCACTGAGTATGCTACGTAGCCTCGGCCTCCAGTCTACTGTGAATCGGATGCAGTCAGCGGACAACCCGAAAGAGTACCATACATCGCGGGACGCTGTTGGCGCACAGGAACGTGGCGGGAGAGGCTGGGCTGGCGAGGGGGGAGGGAACGCTGAAGGGGCCTCTAAACCGCCAACCGGTGGGTTTGTCTCCCCAGGAGAAGATAACGTCAGGCGTCCGGATGAGCTTTCCGGACACCAGCGTCAAGAAGCGTCGCCCACCCCCGGGTGGCTGCGATGTGTGTGTGTGGGGGGGGGAGGTGCCATCCACGGTCCTTGAGAGTAGCCCCTTTTCTCGACGAACTCCTCATTCCCCCTTTTCCTTCTCTTCCGGGGTCGCCTCTGCAGCGGCGCAGTTGCTGAACATGAACTCTGCGAAACAAAGGCCACGCGTGCGCCTGCTCCCTCCCCCGTCCCCCGTCCTCTCTCTCTCTCTCTCGGCCAAGCGCTCTCGGAAGCTACAAAAGCGATGCGCTGACGGGGGCGGGGGGGCGGGGGGGCGTAGGAGCGCGGGTAGCGGAAACGCCGGATGCTTCCACCAAGGAAGCATCCGCTGAACAGCGAGGCTTGCTTCTGCTGCCACCCGCCTCCTCCGCACTCTCCAGTCCGTCCACTCGCCCAGCAGTCACTCCCTTTCGCTACAATCATCTCTGCCAACCTGCCCACCACTTTCACTGCCCCTCTGCCCTCCTACCCCACCGATCCCGCCTCTTTTCATCTCTAACTGTGTGTGGCTCCTCCTGCGACCCGGCACGGGCACGAACTCGCCGCATCACATCACACCTCACACCTCTGTGCTCGTCACGCATACCTTCCACACACACACGCACACACACATCCTTTCACCTCCGCACATACTCCCGTCGAGT
>NC_007257.2:577500-590000 GCF_000002725.2 Leishmania major strain Friedlin | reverse complement strand
TCCCCCCGCCCCTTCTTGTGTGGCATGTACTACGCGCACACAAACGGATATATATATATACATATATGTATAGTTCTCTTTTTTGTATTATGTCGCCGGCGGCTGCCCCCCTCCCCCCTCTCGCCGTCGTCGCCGCCGCCGCCGCCGGCTCTCCGCTTCTCTCACTGTCCCTCTCCCTCCCTCCCCCACTCTGGCTTTTGCTTCATGACACCGCTGCGGGTTGTTGTCCCAGTCGCGTGCACGCGCCGGTGTGCGTGCGCGAGTAGGGGGAGGGAAGGAAAGAGGTCGATTGCAAGACAAGCTCCTGAGGTGTCGGGTGTCAGAGGCGGACGATGCAGCAGCTCTCCCGGCCTCTTCTTTTCCATGTCGGCTCGCCCTGAGCGGCGTCTGTGACACACACACACACACACGAGAGAGAGAGAGAAGCAACGACACAAGCAAGCATAACACAATGAAGGGGGGCAACCACGGAAGTGAAGGAGGCAGCGTCGAAATGCACTGCTCATTCTCGCTCGCCCCGTTCCCCTCCACTTGTGATGTCTATGAGCGGAGATGAGGGCGGCACGTGCATCTGTTTACAGTCATGGACTAGCGATGGCTGTCCATGGAAGAGCGCGGGGGCGAAGAGAGAGCGGAAGGAGCAAGCTGCCCACGTCTGCCGCTGAGGCAGGAGGGCCGTTGCCATCGCCGCCTCACACTCTCCGCTTCTCTCATCGCTCCCTTCACTCCGTCAGTCTGAAAGGGCCGCCTCCTTCCCCTTTGTTGAGCCACCTCCCGCACCCTCCGGTGCGTGTGCCTAAGATGGGGATGGGGGCGGGGGTGCTGACGCCGCACGCCACTGCTGTTCACCGCTGCACCTTTCTCCTCCTTTGCACCCTTCCCTCCACCTCACACGCACACATACACAGCACGTTCTCCGTCCATCTCTCTCTCTCCCCCTCCCTCTCCCACTAGAGCTCACACAGGCGCCTCTCCCTCTCTCCTTATTTGTCTTGAGTTGCTCGTGTTTTGTTACCCTCTCTCCCACCCACCCACTCTGTCTACCGCCTACTCGAACCCACGACACTTTTGTGTTCGGCGGCACTCGAGCGCGCACCAGCTCTTTCCTGTATGGTCGCCACTGTCCATTTTGTTTTGCTCGCTTCATCCCGTTGATCTTTCCCACAGAAACGCACTACCGAGGCCTCGTACGTTTTGGTCGGTCGCCAGGTGCCCCTCTCTCCCTCCCCCCTCCCCCTCTCTCCCCCTCCCGCTCCCCTGCGGTCCTCATTGTGCTCGTCGACGCTATCTTTTGTATTTTATCTCGTCGTTGCCTCATTTCACCCTCGCCCCCATCTCCTACACGCACCCACCCGCTTCTCAAAAAAAAATAAAAAACTTCTGCACACGAGCAGACCGTGTTTTGTTGCTCCGCGTGCGCCAGGACATCTCATAGTCGCCGAACGCACGTGTCTCGACGTCTCTCTCTCTCTCTCTGTTTACGCCTGCTTCCCGATTCTCTCATCCCGGTGCCGCCATGTCTCGTGAGCAGAGCCCCGGCATCATGATCGACAGTGAGGTCAACTCACCGACCAGCTCGCCCACCTACAGCGAGGACAATACCCGCAACGGCGCCGCTGCACCCACATCCACCAGACATGAGAGCATCGTGCACGACGACCTGACCGCGGCTGAGGGGCCACGCAACGGCATCGTTCTGTCGAAGAACGGATCGCGCGTTCCCAGCCAGACCAACTCGATCGACGCCGCGAAGCCACGCACGGCGTCGATTAACGGCAACGGCGCACTGCAGTCGACGGTGACGGTGCCTAATCTGCACCTGAGCGGCTTGCAAGCCCAGCTGCGTGCAGCCAGCTCCACCGGCGGTACCTCTGCTTCCCAGGCACGCGCTAGCGGAGCTGCGGCGCGGTTAAGCACTGCCAGCGCTGCCACCCCGGCCCCGTCCGCTGCAGGCGCCGCTCTTCCGCTGTCGGTGCCTGTGGCTCGGCCTGCCGCCACTGTATCCCCAACCCCGTCCGCGTCGATGCCGCGTGCGACGTTCATGTCGGGGAGCATTCGCCGCACCGGCAGCAGCGTTGGCTCGAAGGCATTCATGCCGCGCTTAATCACGGCGGCGCCGGACTACACTGCATACCCGTCCGACGTATCCAAGTACCTGAAGGACGTTATTCGCCGCCGTGAGGAGGCCCTGATGTTCAAGTTGTTGCCCACTGCCCAGCTGATGGACCAGGCGGCGCTGCAGGCGCAGGCAGCCTACGAGCTGATTGTGCAGCAGGAGGCGTTCGAGTTTCTTCAGATCTGCCACAAGCGCAAGGAGGTGGAGACGAAGCGCAGGGAGCAGGAGTGCACGAAGGCATATAAGGAGAGGATGGAGGAGCAGAAGAGGCAGCACAAAGAAGAGATGGCGCAGCAGAAGAACGACGTGGCTGCGATGGCGAAGCAGACGGAGACGGAGATCAAGGAAAAACTGAAGACGCTCGTGTCGCTGCATCCGAAGTTGAACGTTGTGTCGGCCGTCATGGCCCAGCTGCAGGACCCGGCAAGCGACTGCGCGCTTCTCGGGGCGCTCATGATGGAGGAGAAGCAGCTGCAGAAGGCTCTCAGAGGAGATGCGCGGTACAACAAGTCGAAGACAGCGGAAACGGACGGCGGTGCAGTGCCGTACTGGTGGAAGCAGTGCGTCTGCTCCTCCTTTAACGTCTCAGCCATGCTGAGGCAGGAGCCGCACCGCGCCAGCATTGTCGACGTGTCCTTTGCTACCAAGACGCCCGCCGACAAGAAGGTCATTGTCGTGAAGGATGGAAAGGGCAACATCGTCGCGTGGGCGCACACCCGCAGCGGCCCAGACCCGAACGCCCTGGCGGAGGCCTACCTGGCTGCCAAGCCGGAGGTTCCCGAGCTGCCGGCGAACGCCTACAAGGGCGTGCTGTGGCCCAAGGAGGATGCGGCGGACGTGGTGCGAAAGGCGAAGGCCGCCAAGAGCCCCACCGCCGACATTCTCCCCGAGGTGATCACGATCCTCAGCTATAGCGACATGGGTTCGCTCGAGATGTCGAAGAAGGACGTTGCCGCGGTAGGTGAGGCGACTTACTAGTTGCAGAGAGGGATGACGCATCCGCCTCCTCGTTGCCCTAAGGCCAGTGCGTTCTCTTTTCGCGTCTCTAGATGCCGGAAAATATCATTGCTCTCTTTCTCCGTTAGATGGCGTGCGACTTGCTGCACCACCTCTTCTTAGGGAGTACGTACGTACGTACGTGTGTGTGTTTGTGTGTGCCGCACCCCTGGCCCTCCTTTTACCCCAAAGTATTCAAGTAAAAAAAAAAAATTCACATCAACACAGAGAATGCACACACGCGTCCTCCCTCCCCACCCCTCCCCCCTCTCTCTCCTCCGCCCTTTGTACCTTCTAGCGATCGCGACGCAGGCATGCGCCTGCACACGCCGCTCTCGCTTTTATTTTCCTTTAAGGGTTGTCGCGTCTTCCTTCCGTCTTCCTTTCTTCTCTATTCTCCCCCGCTTCACTTTTCTTCTGTCTTCATTGTCTGTCTCCGTCCCCGGGGCGATGTACACACGTGCGTGTGTGCTGTGGTGCCCTTTCCTCTGCGCCTCTGTCCTTCATCCACTTGCGCTTCACCTAACCTCGCCCCTTAACCCCCATCACCACTCCACCCTCCCCTCACCTTCGCAGACACCACGAGGCCATCACTTGTTTTTATGCTTTCCTCCATGGAGTGAGCCCTTTCTTCGCGTGCAACTTCTCGCACGCTCGATTTCCGTTTCGACTTTCTAATTCCCCCCCTCCATTAGAGAAGAGACTTGCTCTGTGTGCACGCGTATGCGCGGTTGCTGGTGTGCGCGCCCACCACTCCAGCTCCGGTGTCGCATGCGTATATATATATATATATATATACACGTGTGTGTGTGTGTGTGTTTGCAGCTTCATCAGTTCACCATTTTGATGTCGCGTTCCCCTCCTCCTCCCCCCCCCCGCCTCCTTTTCTTTGTGTCTGTGTGCGTGGGAGAGGTCGAGGAGCCCCACCCCCACTCCTACCCCGCCTTTTACGATGGACCCGTGGCCCGTGTGCGTATGGGGGGAAGGAGGGAGGGGATGGGGAAGAGAGAGGGGCTGAAAAAGGGGGGAGGTGGTGGGAAGCGCCCGCGCGCGACGTTGGCGGTGGCTGCCTTCGCGGCCAGTCGTCGCTCACATGATCGTCTCTGTGTTTTCCTTTGTATCGTCCTTTTTCGTTAGAATACAGATCAGCCCGCATAAAGCCACGCAACGGCAGCGGCAGCGGCCACAAGGCAGAACACAGACACGAATGTGCAGGGTAGCGCAGTAGGAGAGGAGGCGGCGAGGGAAGCGAGCGAAATGAGCGGCCGCAAGCAAGAAATCGGAGGGCGCCTCAAAGTTCAGGGCTGACATCTCTCCGCTTGCCTCGCTCCTTTCTGTTCTCCGTGGCGGCTATTTACGGTCAACTCGTGCTGTGCGCTTGGCGTCTCGTTTTTCCGTTGGCTATTGTTGTTTTTTCACGCTGTTTTCTAATTATTAGTAGCTTACGCCCGTGCCGCATACTATTATATGTGTGTGTGTGTGAGTGTGTGTGTGTGTGTGTGTGACGCATGATGATAATCGGGTGCATGCAATGCCTTCAACGCAACCGGAAAAGGGAGAGCAAGGGAAAAGACTTGTATGATTGTCGCGGTTTCTTGGGGGAGAGCACTACACAGGACAGTGAAGGGTGCCGAAGCAGGTGACGGCGGCGGCAGAGAGGCAAGACGGTGGTTAACGGGCGCCGGGCACCCGCTCGAGAGAGCGCATGGCAAGGGCTGCGTTGCGCGCCTTCCTGTTTCTCTCCCCGCCCTACGCCACGCTGCACCTCTCCCCTCCGCCCTCCTTCCGCGTCCGCCCCTTTCACAGAGCCCGGGACTTGATCATAGTGTGCAGTGCATCAGAAGGGCAGCCCCCATCTGACTAGGGACAACAGCGGTACGCGGCTCTCGCCCCTCCGCCCCGCGGTACTTCCGATCTCCCAACCCCCACACCCCCTAACCGGCATTCACCGGAGCGCATGCGCGTCTTTGCTTCATCACACACACAGCGGCGCCGACCACTCCCCTTTGCCTCTCCTCTCTTCCCTCCCTCCCTCCCTCATGCGCTGCTGCACTGCCCCACACGCAGTCGCACACACCATTTCCAGTACGCTTTAGCAGAAAGTGCACCCTCTTCCCACCCCTACATTGCTCTCGGCTGCCGCTGCCGCTCCCCCTCCCCTTACCTCCCGTTCACGAGCGAGATGGAGATGGATCCCATGACGCGGCAGGAGGCCGCGAAGGTGGAGAACGTCTTAGCGGACCTCGCTGAGGAGCTCCAGATCCTGACCTTCTTGCCTGATGAGTTCTCCTCATGGGTGCGTGATGAATCTGTCGTGGCGGCGACTCTACGAGACACAAACATGTACCTGCATCGCTATGAGGAGCACGTCGCCCGCAAGACAAAGGAGGCAGGAGCAAAGCACGACGTCATTCGAGGCACTCCCACTGTAGCAGGGCTGCGTATGTCGGCGCTCTCGTCGCGGTCTAGCAGCGGTCGTAGCAGCAGCTGCTGCAGCTCGTGGGCCAACACCGGTCGGCACGGCGACGGCGCTGCTTCCGATCTGCCCATCTCGTCCTCTTCCTCCTCCCTCACCCCAGAATATGAAGAGGAGCGTCAGCGGGCAGTCAAGGCTGCCTGCTTTGTCTACGCCGCCGGCCACTACGGCGACCTGACCGCCAACGACGACAACGAGGCGGTGCTGCAGGTCAGCGACTACGCGCAGCTCGAACGCGACCTACTGGCGGGAGCCCACACGACTGGCTCTGTGGACGAGGCAGACCTTCAGGCGCACCACTTAAGCACTCGCGCTCTCATCGACACACTGCGCGACGGCGGGTACGGCGACATTATGAAGTACCATGTGAAACACCTGTACATGCCGCACCTCTCTTCCACAGCCGCGTCGCAGCAGCCCGACCCCTCCGTAGCAGCGTCAGACTCGAGGGCGCTGTCGCGAGCATACAGCTGTGGCATGATCGATGAGAACCTGGACCACCTGCGTGGGCTCGTCGTCACGCTGCACCGCCTCATCCGTCAACGCAACCAGTCGACCGTCAACGAGGACATACATCGCTACCAGCTTCTCCACGACGCTGTGAACCGAGACCAGGCCGGCACGGCGGACGTGCAGGTGCTGAATCAACGCTACCTCGATATGAAGGCCGCCCGCCAACGCGAGGTGGCCGGCCTCGATCGCGAGATTGAAGCGTTAGAGGAAGAACTGCAGTACGTGCAGCGCACGGCCGATATCGAGCTAGAGGCTTTTCAGAGCATGCAGGAGACGGTGCAGGAGGACCGCCGGTGTTCGCTGCGGCAGCAACTCGAGGTGCACCGAAAGAACGCAGACGAGATGGCGCGCCGGCTGCAGCAGGCGCAGGCCACGGCACTGGATGAGCTCAACACACTGCGCTCGAACCGCACGAAGCGCGAGGCGGCGGTGAGCGGGACCATCACTGAGTACGACGCTCAGAGCGCGCTGCTCGAGGCGGCGATGCGGCAGTTCAACCAAGAAGCCGAGGAGGACACGGAGCGCATTGTCGCCCTGGAGGAGGTGGTGGAGAAGCTGCACAAGGAGCGTGAGGAGCACGCGTGGGAAGCTATGGTGGCGGAGCAGCGACAGGAGCATGCCAAAGTGATTTGCGAGCACCAGGAGCACGACGCGCGCGTGATTCAGGCTTACTACCGCGCCTTCATTGCCCGGGTGCACACACAGCGGGAGCTCGAGAAGAACACCAGGAAGCGCAAGAAGAAGGGTAGAGCGAAGAAGTGAGTGGGGGCGTCGTTGCTGCCTCGTCTCCCCGCATCGAGAGGAGCGGTTGGAGAAGGGTACCGTGGCGATGCATTGCTAGCAGTCGCTCACAATCGGAGGAAGAGTGCGGTGACCGCCACACAGTCTCCCGTGTGCCTGCATGTGCCTTCGGTTCGCTTGATTGATGTACACACGACGGCGTCTTTCCTTAGCCGTTTTATCTTTCGCGCCCTCCTGTGTGTGTGTGTGTGTGTGTGTCTGGGCCCCTCTTCGATGTGAAAGATATGCACCGCGATGTGGTGCTCCTCGACGCCTGTGCCTCCACTATTGACCTGGCCCTTAGGTACCCCTTACCACCTCTTGTTGCAAAGGAGGCCACCGAGGTGAGGGGCTGGATGGTACGGGCAGTGAATGGAAAGTGCGGAGGAGCCACAGCGGCCACTCCAGCTTGAGAATTCCGGTTCTACGCGCTACACGTCTAGATCAACTACCCTGCGCCACGCACCGCGGTGTGCGGCGATAGTGATAGGTGGGTGCGTGGAAACACACAACGCCAGCCCCCCCCCCTCCCCCTCTCCTCGTTGTCCCGGTGTTTGATCAGCCCACGGAGCGTGCGTGCGGCAAAGGGATGCGTGAAAGGCGATGTGCAAGAGACACGCACCCCCAATCCCTCCGCCCCATTCACATTGTGTCTTTCATGGCGCCGCTCTCGATCCCTCACCCCTCCCCCTCGCTCGCCCTGTTCCGCCTATGCCCCCGCCCATCGTTGCGGCGGCGTGCACACATGCGCGCATAGTCATTGTGCTTCATTCCTGTAGATTCTCTGGCAGACATGTCGTCATCTGCCCACACGTCCACCTCTGCCGCGCAGCTGGGCGATGCAGCCTTCGACAACAACGTGAAGATGAGCGCCGAGTTCTTAGCCCTCACATACGGCGCTCTTGTGCAGCAGATGGTCGAGGAGCTCACTCAGGAAGACGCTGTGGAGCAGGTGAATCAGCAGCTCTACAATATGGGCCACCGAATCGGCGCTCGGCTGATCGAGGAGTACAGCGTTCGCAGCGGCGCTGCTCCGTGCCGCACCTTTAGCCAGGCCGCAGAAGGCGTCGCTCTTGTTGGGCTCCGCATGTTTCTCGGCGTGAGTGCGGAGGTGGCACAGGTGAAGGACGCAGCCGATACGTTTGCGATCAGTTTCCAAGATAACCCGCTCGCCCTATTCGTGGAGCTGCCGGATGGACCGCTGCGGGAGTACCTGTGGTATTCGAACCTACTCTGTGGCGTCATTACTGGCGCGCTGAGCCTTGTCGGGCTGCAGACGGAAGCCCGCTTCTCACGCGACAGGCTGCGCGGCGACTCCAAGAACGAGATAATCCTTCACTTCAAGGGGCGGGAGCGGGAAACGTTTCAGGTGGAGCGCAACTAGCGCTGCGTACCAGCTCTCTCCCTCCGACCTCCGTTACCTCGACACACATCCGCGTTTCTGGTGGCTCTTGTTGCGGTGTGTCAAGCTAGCGTACGTGTGGCTGTATAGGCGTATCTGTATCTGTGTGCGTTTGTGTGTGGAGGGGGGAAGGGGAGTGGGGCGCGTGTTGGGAAGAGCGTGCTTACTGCCGCCTCTGTGCCCCCGCACGCTCTTTCTTCGGCCTTTTGTGGCGTGGCTTGGCTGTCTGCGGGACTGATGCATTTACGTTGTTGTTGTTGTTGTGCGGAGAGCGGGAAGGGGGCGGGGGAAGCGCTGGCGCGTGTGTGAATCTCCCCCTGCAACCCTCCATGTCTTGTTTCAGTTGTGTGTGATGGTGGGGATGCTTGTGGGATCTTTTTACTGCTTTCAGCGTCGGTGTGCACCCCCGCCCACCCCACCGACGCTCCTGCCCGACCACTTCTTCTGACTCTTTGCGTGCCCATCGCCGCCCATCGCCCGCTCTCTCCTTTCACGGCTCCTTCGCAGGCCACTGCCGTGCCTGTTGGCAGACCAAAAAAAAAAATTGAAAGCGCCGCTCTTTCTGTCGTCCGTCGCACGCACGCCGCCCTCGGCGGACGCCCCACGATGGTGTTGTGTCGCTGGTGGTGATGGGGAACAGGCTCGCATGCGCAATGGCGTCCCGCTGAGCGGTGATGCTCGACATGCAGGGAGGGGTGAACGCGTGTGTCTCAGCATCTGCCACGCAACCCTTCCCCTGCATCCCTTCCTCCTCCCACCCTTGGAATGACTAGGCACACCTCACACGCGCAGACTCCGTCCAACGATTTCGGGACTGCGCATGTCAGGTATGTCTTCACCCCCTCCCCGCCCCACCCCTTTTTTTTGCTGTTGTTTTCTCTTCTCTACCTCCCGCTTCAATTTCGCCTTCTTGTGTGTGAGCGTTGCTATCGGTGGGGGGGAGGGGGCTGCTGCCTATCCCGCGTACCCGAAAAAACACACGCGCGCTACTCTCGGCAACTGCGTACTCGTGCCATCACATACACAGACACGCACACGCACGCATACGGACTGGGGCTGCGTGTTGAAACCGGCAACTGCCAGTTAAGTAAGAAAACAAGAGGTTGCGTCGCACAGAGCACGTAGCCTCACGCCACCATCGTTCCACTCCACCACCCCCTCCTTCTCCTTCTCTCTCCCTTCGAGAAAATGGAGTACGCTCAGAAATCTGCGCGGCTGCCTCGCAGTGCCGAAGAGAAGGAGCAGTGGAAGCGCGTCATCGTCATTCTCGAGCACTGCCCGCTGCAGACAATCCAGACGGACCGAGGTTTTGAGCTGCTGAGCGACCGTCACCGCTCCTACCACGCGCGGCACAATCAGGACCCGGCAGATTGGCGTCCTGACGTGGTGCACCAGTGCTTGCTGCATCTGCAAGACTCTCCACTCAATCGGGCAGGCATGCTGGAGGTGTTCCTTCGAACCAAGAAGCAAGTGTGCATCGCGGTAGATCCGCGTCTGCGCGTGCCGCGCAACGTGCGTCTTTTCGAGAAGATGATGGTGTCGCTGCTCTTCAAGCTCAAGGTGCGCGCGAGCACTGGCTACCTCTCCCTGCTGCGAGTGGTCGGCAACCCCATCACGGACCACATCCCAGCCGGCACCCGACTGTACCGTGTAGAAAAGGACGGCGATCTCATCGACCCCTTCACGTTCTGCGCCTCCTGCGGGTACGCGGCCGACGTCCTCGACGCGCAGCGCACGGACCGCAAGATCAGCCTTGCCCGTCGTCGTCTCACCTCGAGCACGAGCGGGACGCTAGAAGAAACGACAGCGGAAGCCGGTACCGAAGAGTTCGCGAAGGCGCAGCGCAAGGCTGCCGAGCGGCGGCAGTTCCAGCCGTTCGCCTTCATCATTGGTGGTATGTCACGCGGTGACGTCTCCGTCGACTATGCCCGGCCAGGCGAGGTGTCGAGCATCCGCCTAGGGGATCGCGGTATGTCCGCGGCAGCGGTAATTAGCACCCTGCTGCACGGCTTTGAAGAGGAGTGGCTGCGTGAGGACAATGAGGCGTGTTGAGGCATTGCCATCACCCCCTCACCCTCACCACCCTTTCCCCCTGCACCGTCTCTTGTTGCTAGAGAGGAGAGCGAGCACCGGTGTCCGTGCATGCATGCGTGTGCTCTCTCGATTTCTGTGCACGTGTTGCTGTGTGCGTGTGTGTGTGTGCGGCAAAGCTTAACCCAAGGAAGGTACCACGCGGCGCCTCCGGGAACTAATTTCGGTTAAGTGAAAAGCGTGTTAAGCAAAGGGAGGGTGTGCCTGTGTATGCTGGCGTGTGCGTCTGCTTGCGGATGTCGGATACCCTGCCGAGGCGGCAGCTCGCGCTGAAGGGGGGGGAGGATGCGGCTACCTGTCACCGGTATCCACCCTCCCTCCCACACACCCCACCCCCTGCCCATCGCGTGCAACACACAGCCCTGACAAACAACGCAGCGGAGGAAGGCCCACACCGCCAGCGCGGCGTGTATGAAAGAAAAAAACGAAAGGTGCGATGCCGCCATCGTCACTTGCATCTTCGTGGCCGTGTGCTTCGTTTTTTTGTTGTACCGGGGCAGCGGACGTTGCTGGGTGGGCATGGCGCTGGCACGGAGGCCCCGTCTCCTGCTGTAACCGCCGTGTGGTATTGCTGCCCCTGTGCACATGAGCAGCTCCCTCGTATGGGGGGGGGGGGGGGGGCTGCCGGCTTTGTGCGCCTCCTTGCTCTCCCCTCCTCCCGCACCCGCTCTTCTCTACCATCCCCCGCCCTCTACTCCTTTCCTTCATGTGCTTGCAGTAACGACAAAACACGCCAGCGTATAAGAGGGCAAGCGCGCACGCATCTACATATCTAGAGGTATGTGCGCCCATCCACCCACCCACACGCACACACACAACGATCGATATCTTGTCAGTGGGGAGGGCGAGAAAACATCGAGAAGAGGAGGCCTTTGTTTCGCCGCAGGAAATACTCACACCTGCAACGACGCATGCGTACGCATTCGTGCCAAGGCGCCCTGCCTCCCTGCCTCCCTCTCTGACCGCCGTGCTGTCTTCGTTTTTTTTTTGCTGCTCTCTCTCTCTCTCCTCCCCCTCTTTTTCTTCCGTGCATTGGATTGCTGATTGTTTTTTTTTCTTGGGGGGATTAATCCTTACCTTACCTTACCTTACACACACACATATATATATATATATATGTATTTTGTATTCATCTTCCTCTGAACCGTCACTTCCGCTGCTGCTGCTGCTGCTCCCTCCCCTTTCCTGGGCTCTTGTACGTAAAGGGTCGCCTTTTGCTGCACGTGAAATCGACCTCCCTCGTTGTTGGCACTGCCGCCGCCACACTACCCCAGCCGCCCCTCGCTCGTGCCGTCGCTGCTTAGCGCCTTTCGTCTCCGCCGACCCCCTCCCTCCCTCGTCGGCTGCGCGTCTGTTTAGCGTGCGTGTATGTGTGTGTGTGCATGTGTGCGTGTGTGTGCATGTGTGCGTGTGTGTGTGTGTGCGTGTGTCCTCGCTTGGCTGGCACAAGAGAGGTAACGTCGCTTACAGCATTTCTGCACATATATGTGTATATATGTATACGTATATAAACATACATATCTATCAACGGAATACGCCAGACATGTACACGACATGTAAGCACAGCGACGTTCTCCGGGGCTAAGCAATCGCCGTGAGCTAATTACTGTCAAGCGGCGTCATGTTCAACTCACTCGTGAACACGCCGGTGCCGGTAACGCTGCGCCCTTTGCGCATGCTGGGCGGCGGCAGCTCCACCTTAAAAAACTGCACAAACGGGTACCCGTCGCCACGCGGCATGCATAACAGATGCGCACCGCCCTACGTGAGAAACACTCACGCGAGCTCAAGGGGCCCCACCGGCCAAGCCGCCAGCGCCGCGATGCCGCTCGTCGCCGACCCTCTCACGCACATGAAGAACACGGTGACGATGAACCCGTCAACGCCGCCGCCACCGCGGCCGATGATCATCATCTTCGCGGAGCTCGAAGATGACGTGGGGACTGGTGGCCCGAGCTCCGGAAAAGCTAGCCGCGCCACAGTGGACGGCGTCGCTGCCGGCGGCAGCTGTCGCCGCGTCGAGCACGACCCCCTCACCCTCACCCAGACCCTCCTCTCGTCCCTTGGCTACAGCTCACTGTGTCAGCATGCGAAAGCCGAAGCAACGGCGGAATCAGCATTCTCAT